>NC_133622.1:4537766-4775266 GCF_048593235.1 Sminthopsis crassicaudata | reverse complement strand
AATATATATGTAATATGACTTTTTGATCTCTAAAGATAGTATTGTATTTCTATATGGAAAACCTTGAATCCTTTCATAATGTTATACCTGCACAAGCTCAGTAATAAGCTCTAACAACCCAGAACCTTCCAGGGCAAGTTTGGAAATGGCCGTCACCATAAGGCTAGCCCTGGAAATGATTTTTTAAAAGTGTAGCACTGCATGCAAACAGATATAAAGGGATTATGGTGTGTGTCCCTGGAAGGAATGCTCTAAGCTCATGAAATAATAGATCTTTGAATTGTCAAAGAAACTATACTCATACAAACTATATCATATAACTATAAAACCCCAAATGATGTTCAAGGTCATACAGTACAGTAACTGAATGCCAAGGGCATCCTGGCTTCCCTCCTGGTCTGATTTCCACTCTCTCTCCCTCACTGGGTACAAAGGCACCCTCTAAGGCTCTGAATGATACCACTTAATTAATCTCCTATTTCTATTACACTATGGCTCTGGTTTGAGGGAAGGGGAAAGAGTTTCCATTCGACACAGAAATAGAAAATTCTTGCATATCACTCTGCCCTCTACTATCTTAGGGAAAAGACATTCCAAGCCACATGAAATTAAAAAAAAAAAAAGAAAAGAAAGTGAAAAGACTATTTATGACAATCCCTAAATCCCTTATGACACTGCCAGGTCAGGCTTGGATCAGGAAGACAGAATATCATGTCAATCACTTTCTGGAGTGGGGGGATTGGGTGAAGACGTCCAAAGAGGCACCCGGAGGAAGATTCAAGCTTCTTTAAAAATGCTGTCTTAGCTCTCTCCGTAAATAGTACACAGACAGTTGAATGAGTATCAGCCATGTATTTGATAAGTTCTTAAGGTACAGCAAGGTGCTGTAAATACAGAAAGATTAAGGGCTAAGTTCAACTGTGGAGCCGTGGTTTAAAAGAACTTATCGGGACTTTCCATTGCTGCTAGTGCTAACAAGAAGCTCCAAGGCCTGCCTTGATGGTTTGCCGGAGCACTCTCAAAGCATGCACACATGCTGATTGTATGGTAAGGCTGTCTGATTTTCTTTTAAGAAAAGTGACTGAAGCACATATTGATCCTTGGAAAGTGAGTGTGCAATTTGAGCATCTACATGCTCTACACAGAGGATGATCCACTTCCCTATGTTTTTCCCAAGTAGCTCTATTTTTTTTCCACAGAGCCAGACTGGATTCTCTACTCATGTTTTTTCAGATTCTTCACTGAATTTGCAAAAGGACTTCAGAAGGTACTTAAACAACTAAGCCAGATTTGACAGGATCATAGCCCTGTTCCTTTTGATGTTGCTGCTGTTATTAAAGAGAATATTACAAAATATTTAAAAACCCACTTTCATTTAGTACGAGGTTTTCAGAGCACAGAATACTTTTAGCACAGGAAAACACTAGAATGTCCTGTCTCCATTACTGATAGCATAGAAATATAGGCTATTAGACCAATAAGTAACCATAAGCATTATATATTCAGGGGAAATGAATCTGACTATTAACCTTGGACCTTATTACTTGGATGAATTAGAATTTCTGAGCTGTCTCAGTTTTCTCATCGAGAATATTGAGTTAATACTTGAAGTGCCAAATTTGGAATTATGGGAAGTATGCTGTGTGTAGATTTGCTGCTATGATATGAATTTATTTTATTGTCCTTGTTCAATTGTTTTTCACTTGTATCTAACTCTTCATAGTTTTCTTGGTAGAGATCTTGGGAGTGGTTTGTCATTTCCTTCCTTAGCTTACTTTCTAGAGAAGCAAATTGAAGCAAACAGAGTGAAGTGACTTGTCCAGGCTCATACAGTTTAAGAAGTATCTGAGGCCCCATTTGAACTCAGGTTTTCCAGATCACAGGCCTGGTCCTTTTCTTATATGCCAGGGAGATGTTCCTATCCTAAAGGATATCCTACGAAAGTGGTGGAAAAACTTCCATGTGGACAAAAAGAGATCAGTGAGAAATTATAAAGAAACAGATTCTCCCCCAAAACACACACACACACACACACACACACACACACACACACACACACACACACACAACTTTAGCATTTATAAGCTATGTGACTCCAAATAAATCATTTAGCCATTCAATATTTTGGGTCATTCTCATACTAAAGAATCTCCATGATTTTATTAAGGCAGATTTAGTTATTGCGATGAGCCTATGTCTGATGCATGCTGGAGAATTGCCTTTTAAATTTGTCATTTAAATATAAGAAAGAGGATGATTAAGTTCTTAGCACTTTTATTATTAAACCTTGGAAGAAAAAGGCCATACCAATGGCCAAAACACAAAAAAGTTCTAAATTCCTTGAATTCAAGTGACCGGTTTCTCCACAAATATATCTCTTCCAAAAATTCAGAAGATCTGAAGTGGGTGATTCTGCCAGTGTGGGTCCTTACTTTCCTAACGATTTACTGATGTGACCTTAAAAAGACATGCCTTTGTTTCTAACCTAATGGTCAGTTCAGGAGATAGCTTCCAGCCTCCCATCCATGCTTGACATAAAAGAAAAAGAGCCAAGTGAAACTATCTGTATGGAAATCTCTTCTGAAAGCAAATCCCAGGTTCACAGCTCCCCATCTCCAATGAAAGGGGGGAAGTACTTTTTTCTGATGTGGAAATATAGATTTCTGCTGCAGCTCCAAATTATAACTGCATGAAAAATAGTCTTTTTTTTTTTTTAATTTGTAGTTTTGTGGTCTTTGGTGTTTGCCTTCTGAATCCACATGTTTCAGTTTTCCCATGGTTCCTTGAAGTCCTCAGATGTATAATTTCTTATAGTACCATGGTTTTCCATTATACTCAAATCCAAGATTTTGTTCATGCTCTACCCTAATAAGGATTCTTAATCTTATTTGTCTCATTAAAATCTTTGGCATTTTATTTTAGCTAATATATTTCAGACTCATATTTTTCAGGCTAATACTTTTAGATGTGTAAAATATGAAGGCAGAATTAGAAAGGGAATGGAAGATCTGTGAAAATAAGGAGGTGTTTTACCCCATCCAGATTTAATGTAACTCTGAAATAAATCCATAGAATTCCTTGGGCACCAAGGGTACTGCAGACTGCATGAGTACCAATTTTAGAATCCTTACCCTAAAATATCTCTTACTAGCTTTATCATAGGAGGAAAAGACCACCACCTTTTCTGACCATCTTTCTAGTTATGGCCATCTATGAGCTTAGTGGTCTAGTATTTAGACATCAGAGACACAATCTCTTGCTTTGTACACATTTAAGCCTTTCCAGTCTGTCAGGTGTTGGCAGAATTTGTGCTGGACTGTCAGAGCTCTCAAACACATCGTCTCTTCCTTTCCACAATTATCATCCTCAGAACATTTTAGCTATTTTAATTATGCACATAATAAATGTTTAATGCATATTTAGTGGAATGAGTGAAAAATACTTTCTATCAGTGAATACAGGGTTAGCACCATTTCATAGAAGTGTTTAAGATAGAGGTGATCTTTTTCATTGTTGGAGTTGGAGGGATGTTGGGGGGCCAAAACAAATGACACAAAGTGCTTACCTTTTGATTTATTTTTATTTTTTGCTGAGATAATTGTGGTTAAGTGACTTGCCCAGGGTCCCACAGCTAGAAAGTTTTAAGTGTCTGAGATGAGATTCAAACTCAGGTCCTCTTGACTTCAGGATTGGTGCTCTATCCACTGTGTCACCTAGCTGCCCCAAAGTGCTTGCCTTTCTACTCAGTTTTCCTAGATTTAAATACAGGTAACTTTAAAGGTCCGGAAATCTCAAGTTATTTTCTCTATATATAGATTTTTTTTTCTTTCGGTGTGCAGATAGTGAACACCTGAATTAGTATTGAAGTTGGATGTTGTTATTTTAGCCTGCTGAGTTTGTGATATAGAATAGAGAGGCACAGAATTCCAGACAACCGAGCTATTATTGGTGAAAGGAACTGTGTTTTTTGTGGGGGGAAAAATTACCTTTATATGCTATCTGATCTCAGTGATTTCAGTCCTAAACTTTTTATAAAATGAAAAGGGAAAATTTGTGATCTATCAATTCAATTTGTAAGCAATATCGACGGCAAATTGCAATTCAATGTGGATTGTCCAAAGAGTTTTGAACAAAGTAGCAAAGAATATCTGTTGAAAAAAAAAGTTCTTCTGTATTATCATAAATAAAATTTATTTGTTAATATGTCAATTTGCTGTTGACTAGATCAAAAGTGAAAAGAAGTAGGTAGGAACAATTACAAGCTTTCAACTGCAAATTACACTAGGAACTTGCCTTCCAAAAGGGGAAAAAGTTGTTTTAAAACCATTGTCCAATATCAAGCATATCTGGAAAATATTTTGACATAAATAAATGTTTTAAGACTCTTCATTGTTCAGTTATTTCAGTCATGTCCAACTCTGTGACGCCATTTGTGATTTTCTTGATTTAAAGATACTTGGGTGCTTTGCCATTTCCATCTCCAGCTCATTTTATAGATTAGGAGACTGAGGGAAATAGGATTAAATAATTTTAAAGGGATATGCCCATGGACACAGCTAGTAAGGGCCTGAGGCTGGATTTGAAGGCAGTGTTATGAGCCTTCTTTCCAAATCCATTTCTCACTACACTCTTAACACTTTGCTTCCCTTATAATATAAGCTATTTATGCTTATAATGCTTTATATATATTTTACACATATGTTCATAATAAGTCTGCAAAAAATAGAGAAGCTTTTTTCATATATAAACAAATTCATTCTTAGGTTAAGTGAGTTGCCCATGGTCATATAGTTTATTGCATCAAAGGTAAGATTAAAAAGAGATTCTGGGAAGTTGACAGAGTAAATCTGAAAATTCCCTGCTCCATAGATTTCCTCCCCAAAACAAAACAAAATAACAACAACAAAAAAAAAAAAAAATTAGCACCTCAAGGTGATTGTCCACTTGCAAAAATAAACAAGAATTGGGGCAGAACTATAGTCCTCCTGGAACAACCAGAAAATAAGTGAAAAAAAGATTTCAGGACAGAGGTTTGACCCCTGTGAAGTGTAAACCCCTCTAGGCTATCTCTGCAGACACAGCAAGCAGGGAGAATTCAAGAAAAAGAAGATTATGAAAAGGAATTGAAAAAAAAAACCTATAAAAGAAGATCTAGAATCTTAAGGAAGAAAATGACTCCTTGAAAATTAGAATTGTCCAAGAGGAAGTCAATGAAGGTATAAGACCCAAAAATAATAAAACAAAACATAAAGAATGAAAAGAGAAGAAACCATGAAACATCTAATAAGAAAAAAAAAAAAAAAACTGACCTGGAAAACAGACCACGAAGAGAAATGTAATAATCAAAGTACCTGAAAGCTAGTATATAAAAAAAAAAGAATTTTGATATAAAAATATAAGAATAATTAAAGACAATCGTGCTGAACTGTTAGAAGAAGAGGGGAAATAGTTATTTAAAAAAAAGTCCATCAATCACCACTTGAAAGAGATCCTACAAGAAAGCCTACAGGAATAGCATAGCCAAATCCCAAAACCCCCAGCTCAAGGAGAAAATAAGAGCAACAAGAAAAAAAAAAATCAAACATGACTAAGCACACAAGGCCTAGCAGCAACTACATTAAAAAACTGCAGGTTTTAAACATTTTATATTGAGGAGCAAAAAATCCGTTGCAGCTGAAAAATATCATATCTAGCAAAGGTAAGCATAATTCTGGACAACAACAAAAATGACACTCAATAAATTGTCAACATTTTCAGGATTTTGTTGCAAAAAAAGACCGGATTTTAATAGAAAATATGACATAAAAGATCCATGAGAAATATCAAGGTAACATGAAAGACTAATTACAAAGGACTCAGTAAGGAAAAACTGTTTACTTTTTATATATGGAAATGGAAATTGTATTCTAGAATTGTCATGAGTAATTGAGGAAAGATTGGGAGAGAGAAAAGCATGACATTATTATAAAAAGCAAAACTGTGTAGAAAAAGGTAAAAAGAATAATTATACAAATGAGATGCAAAAAGAAGATCTGACACAGAAGAATTAGATGGGGTAGAAGGATTGGTAGTTCTGGAATACTGTTGTCAGTGGGAATGGGTTAAAAAGCAAAACACATGCAAATATATGTATGTATTTGTATAAGTTTTCTAAATATAAAAAGAAATGAAAGACTAAGAGGATAGTGAGAGGGGAAAAGATAAGGATGGGATTTTTAGAGGGAACTCTCCTCACATCAGATCTACTTAACAACTAATTAACAAACAACATATACATTTAGAAGGGAATAAAAGCTTTCTAAATGTATAAAATAAGGGTATGAAGGACTAGGATAAGGGGGGAGAAAATAGAAATGTGTATAATTTAATGGAAATGGAATAAAGAAGGAACAACACACATATTTGGAAGGCTATAAAAATCTTCTAAATTCAGATAGAAACAAGAATCCAAGGAGAAAAGCTGGGGGAAGGAAGAGAATAAAGGAAGGATCTTTGTGTATGTGTGTGGTGGGGGGGTGGTAGTTAAGTAATAGGGCAAGGTGGTGGGTAGTAGTGGAGTGAGGAGGAATAGGAAATAAGATATACATACAAACATAAATAAAGATCGAGTATAATTTGTTAGATTTAAAAAAGTGGAGATAGTAATCATGATATCACACAAAGTTAAAGCTAAAATAGATTTAATCAAAAGAGAAAAATGAGGAAACTGCACTAATTGTCAGCTGTGTTAATCAATATTATTTTAGAATATTTAAAATAATCAGATAGCATAAGCTTGGGAGATTGCTGTTTTGTAGGAAATGAATTGGTGGATTTAGAAAAGTATGGAAAGAAGTAGACATTGAAGGAAGATGTAATTCACCTTTAGAGAAGCAGCAAAGAAACAAGCACAGACTGTACTGTCCATATGAATGTACGTGTTTATATGGTAATCGATAAGTATGTATAGGCTTGGGTATGTATGTGTCTGTGTAAGTATACATATATATGTATCTATATATATATATATATATATATATGTATATATATATATAGATACATATATATGTATGTATGTATGTATATGTATGTGTATATATGTATGAATATGTGTGTACATGCATATAGAGGTTTGTGTATCCACACATACATATGTATATATGTACATACATATACTCATAAACATATATAAACACAATCATGCTAATTGTGTCCATTGGGGGGGGGGAAGTAACAGCTGCTTTATAGAGACCAAAAGAACCCCATAAAAAAGCAAATATCGGCAGTTCTGCACACACTGGTATTATTTATTATATAGGCTTTCTTGAAATGGAAATTTATTGCTTTATATTTTGAATCCTCTTTAATGTTCTTTTGTGCATAGGGAGATTTTTTTTCTTTTCCTATTTAGTATTTAAGTTTTAAATAATAAATGAAGATTCAACCCAGATCTTCCTCTCAGTTTAGAACTGTCACTTTACTTTTTTTATTATCACATGTGTGGTAAAACCAAAACCACCTTTATGTGGGCTGGTTCATTTTACTTTACGTGGGCAGGAATATCATTTTGGGGATAATTATGTCAAATGAAACATTGAAAACCCCACTTGTGGAATTTGTGTTGGAAATTTGAATATGATTACCTATCCTTTGGTCTAGGAATGGATTTTTGACCTAGAACATGGCTAATCGCCATATTGAATGCAGAGGTGGAGGGGTATACTGTTTCATTTTAGGCAGTATCCTTTGAATTTTAGGAATAGTGTCATTTTGATTCAATCTAAGTAAATGGTTTTATTACATTTTTGTGGTCCATGAATGTCTTATATTCTAACACTGAGCTTGAATGACGGGGTTGGACTGAGTTAAGACTGACAGAGTATTCGAGGAAAAATTAAAACATACAGCATAGAAAAGACAATAGCCTCCTATTTAAGCCACCTGAAATGGGATTTCAATTCCTATTTTAAAGATGTAAAAAGTAACAATGAAAGGAAATGGAAAGTAAAACTTAAAAGAAAAAAAAACAAAACTCTACCTTTCTCTCTACTTAATGATTAGGCATTTTCCTTAGGGAATGAGGCATCCTAGAATCACATATTCTGAGGAATATGTTTCATCAGCAAGGATCTTGGAAATAATCCCATTTCAACCCAGCATTTTTAGAGAAGAAAATTGAATCCCCAAGAGGGAAATTATTTTTTTCAAGGTCATAGCAAATGAGTGTCAGGGTTTGGATTTTTCCTTCTATTTTCTTAAAAAAATCTTTTCCTTCCTTTGCCTTCCTTCCTCCTTAATTCTTAAAAACTTAAGATTTGGGGTTTGGAAGGGATCTTAATGATCACATAGAACATCTCCCTTATTTTACAGAGAGAAAAAAAACAAAAAAAACAAACGGCTTGTCTAAAACACACTGGTAGGGAAGAGAACTATTGAGATTTGGAATTAGGTTCTAAGAGCCAACTAGATCATTCTTTCCACTCCAATGCCTCCCAATGAGATTTTCATTCTTTCTGGCAAACCATGGCTTAACCTTCCATAAGTCCTTTCTTTTTTTCTCATCCAATAATGGGAGGAGCTGGTCACCAGTTGCTAACCAACTAAGATGGAACAGATCTGAACAGTCTTTTTGGTGGTCAGCTGACTATTTGAGATCCACACATCTCAGATTTCCTAATTCCATAGTCCATGGTGCATTAGAAACATCACTGAGTTATTCACCCTTTTGGGTTCCACTTCCAAAACTTGTGTCATATCCCAGTTTAAATATGTTTTTTGTCATCTAACCTAAATATCACTGAATTCATTCTTATTATTTCTGGTAATAAGCATTTCTTAAATCCAGTTCAATTTCTTTCCTTATTTGTGGTTGACCCACTTAAAATCTCAGTTGACAATTAGAAGGGTAATTTACCTTAGCCATCATTTCATGCTTGCTAGTTTCTCAAAGCAGACCTTGTCAAAATGTCAATCTTTTCTTCTCTGGTGCTAAAAATCTGATGTCTTTGCAATTTTTGCTGAGTAAGAAGCTAAATGCATATTTCTATTTTTGCTACTAATTAAATGTGCATGACACACTGGAGCTATAAAGAACTAAGATTTCCACTTCTCTGCTCTTGTTCTGAATAAGCACTATATTGTGGAAACAATAAGCTATAAGTAAGGGAGAAATTGCTGCATTGCATCCTCAGCAATTCCTTTCAAATGTGAAGATGATTTGCTGGCAAGCATCGAGTGCCAGAATCACAAAAGGATCATAGCATATTGCTCAGTATATAAGACTTATTTTATCTTCAAATTTAACTTGGATAAAACCTGAATATAGGATTAATATGGGTGTGCATTTATAGGTGATTTCATTTTAGGATATGTATACATGTATGTGTGTGTATATATGTATATATGTATATATATATATATATATATACACTTTAATATTTGTGTATATACATGTATGTGATACTCTAAAATGAGAACACATTAAAAGGAAAAGAATATATATCTACAGACAGATATTGATGCCTCTCTATTCGTCTAATCTATACAAGCATGTAGAAAAATAATATAGATTTTTAGACATCAGTCAGGTTTTATTCAATGTAGATCTGGGTTAAAATATGTTCCCCGTTTATACTTTTTAAGTATTAGTATGTGGATATTCACATGAATACCTCACATTTATAGCGCTTGATGATTTATTTTTCAAAATCCTTCTGCTTTATGCTGAGAGATACCTAGTAAAGGTAACATTTACTTGATTTTATAGATGAGGAAACCAAGGACCAATGCAGTTAAGGAATACACACACAGGCATAGAATTAATATTCAAAGCAATATCAGAATCTTACTTCCATATCTCCAAATTTAAGAACCCAACTCAAATTTAAGAAAGAGAAATCTGAAGTAATAGGGTAAAGTAAATCTGTTTATTTCTCCTGCCACTCTTCAGTTTAAGAATATCCATTTTATTTCAATTCATTTAAATTAATATATGCTGAAATAAAAACAATGTGGTTTCATTCAGAACTCTTATCGGTCACAGCTATTTCCTTTGCTAACTATAGTGCTGCCCTTGGCATTTTATCTCCCTATGCCTCAGTCCTCTCACATATAAAATGGGAATAATAGTATTCATATAACCTCATAAGACCATTTTTGAGGATGAAATAAAATAAAGCAATTTGTAAACCATAAAATTGTGAATAAATTTAAGTCCTAATTATGGAGTGAGTTTTATGGGCCCATCTGCAACTGCTTAGAGACAGCTGTTTTCCCTGAGGATAATTATTATGGTGACAGAGTTGTCCAGCTGATTCAAGGGAAGCACATAGGTGGAGCTTGTCTCCAGCAATGAAACACACACACACACACACACACACACACACATACACACACACAGAATTTTCAAGGGATGACAGGTTTGGCAAATTACCTTAGATTCCATGATGAATTTGAATATTTTTGCTAACATCAGACTTTATTTGACTACTCATCTGACTTCATCTTTTGATTTTTCACCTGCTCCACAGAATATGATGAGTATAATCTTATTTCATGCTTCTGATTCATACCATGCTTCTTGCCTCTCTGCCTCCTTCACTTAGCTGTTCATACGTCTTATAATTAATTTCTCAATCTTTGAGATATACTCAGATTCTTAACTTTTCCTGGGCAAGAATCTCTCTCAATCTGGCCTTTGTTAACTGCCCTAGTCAAGAAGCCTCAGCTTTAAAAAATGGGTCCATCTATCGCAATTTCCACCCATTTCACAATACTTTGTACATTATTAATCAATCTATCCTTATTATTCTTCTATTATATTTTTAGCATTTTGCTTGACACTGGGAATACAGAGACAAAAATAAAATATTCCATGTTCTCAAGAAGCTTGCCTTCTATTGATGTAGACAATATGTATGTGATAATATAATACACATATATACAAGTATATATATATATACATATATATATAATTTGCTGCATACATACCTATATTTTTATTTTCCACATATAGTATATATATATATATATATATATATATATATATATATATATATATATATATACATATATATACCCAATTACCTAATATCTGATATTAATTATATAGAATCAGATATTAGGTAATTGGGTAGGAGAAGAAAGGACAGTTACAGTTGAAGAAGGGACAGGTTTTAGCCCTGGTGAGGGAAAGTAAAGATAAATTCCATTTACCTTCATTACTTTTAAGCATTTTTTGATTTGCAACAGACCAATATACACATGGAAAATTTCAAAAATTAAATTAGATTGTTTTTATTACATGAGAAAATATGAGTCACATAAAATAATTCTAGTAGAAAGTGAGTAGAGAATTAAAAATACATATATATCATCATCCATTTTTCTGCCTTCCTAAGTAGAATTAATATGTTATCTTGCATGACACCAAAATTGCTATCATACAGAACTTTCTAAATATGGATGCAAAAGAGGTAAATATCTGACATGAATCTGTAATGGTCTCAGACCCATTCTGGAAATAGTTGACACGGGAGAGAGGTCAGTAGAGTTTGCTATATATTCATGGATTTTCATGTCCTTTCAGACCTGAATTAAATGAAATGGAACATTGACTAACTTTGAACTTTTTCTAAGCTTTCCTTAGAAATCCAATAAAAAAGATTAAATTCTCTTGACATAAAGATGCTAAGGATTGAAGGACTCAGATACTTTCTTAAAAACACTTGCCAATACACAGTAGTTAAGAAATCACTGTTTTGATAAATTAGATCTCTAAGGTCTTCAAGACAGCACCTTTATGAAAAATGGATAAAACTGAAATGGCTCAAATTCCAAAATTGATTCTGAGCAGAACTGAAAATATCTGATATACACTCATCATCATGTGTCATCCTACATACCAGATATCCAAAGATGATCTTTCTTGACTTGTCAAAGAGCACACAATTTAAAGTTGAACTTATTATTGGGAACAACTTTTGTTGTACATTTTCTCCTGGAAATTTTCTCACCCGTGCTCATTCTCTTATTTAAAAATTGTTTAAAGTTTCAAAACGTAAAAAAAAAAAAAAAAAAAAAAAAAAAAAAAAAAAAATCAATTTGTTGATTTAACAAGCTATAGTAGTAGATATTTTATAATTATGTTTTAACAATATTTACACATTCAGAAAGTCATTTCTCCTCTTGACAGCAACCCATTTTCTAGATGTAAGAATTGTAACAATTCTCTTACAGAGAAGGTAAGTGGTATGACCAAGGTCACATAATTAAATGTCAAAAGCGGGATTTAGTCATGGCTGAAGATTAAAAATCTAACAACCTTTCCATTCTATCTCAAAATGTTTAATTGCATGTTATGTTCAAGATCCTATATTAATTGCTGGAGTAATGAGTGTATAATCTTCAAAAAGAGATAAAATATGAGCACAGATTGGTTTAATGCAAAATGGAACAGAAGCGCATAGGGAAAAATCAAAGTTATGTTCATTTGAACGAGGGAAAAGATCACATCCAGGTAACAGAAGGCTTTGGAAAAGAACTTGCATTTTATCTAGATTTATTAAAGAATGGGAATGATGGAAACATGATTGATACATGGAAGGACAATCCAGTAAGACAGAACAATATTGGTAAAGACTGGAAGTAGTAGATTAAGAAGGCAGACTTGACTGGCTCTCGTTAACATTAAGACAGTCAGGAAATATGGAGAGGAAATTCCATGAAGTGGCCAACAACACAGTACCGTGTTCCGATGATGGCAAAAGTAGGCAGTGAGTATAAGATATAGTTGTCCCTCCTCTCTGTATGTACCAAGAAGGGGCTTAGACTATAGAGCAAAGAAAGCCACACCTGGGAGGGAGCCTAGCAAACATCATACTAGAGCTGGAAGGACTGTAGGATAGCAACCATAAAGTCAGAAATGGGAAAGGACCATAAGTCATCTGTCCAGAAGCCTTCATTTCACAATGGTTTCTGGAGGAGAAAGTTTATTGGGAGTAAACTGTAGTAGAAACTTCCTGTGAACAAAATAAGGGGAAACAAGCTGAGAGAGAGATAAACTGGGCCAGCTTGTAGAGGGTACTGAAGGCTGGACAATAGTCAAGATGCATAAACACTAGCTTGTTTTGAAGAATCAGACAAACAAGGACTTATCTAATGCAGACCATTCCCATTTGTGATCTGGAAAAGTAGGGCCACTTTCTACTTCTACCGATATGAATAAATTGTTGCTCCTTTCTGTAAAGCAGAATTCATCAAAGGCAGACAAAGGGCAAATTCCAGCGTTCTGTCTTTGAATAACCTGAGCGGGCCTCCTCTGGCACCTCCACAAAGCTTCGTCCCATGAATATACGAGGACATTTAAGGCTTTTAGGTTTGGCAGGAACATAGGACCATTTATATTCCTGAAACAGTTTGGCTGCCAAAGAATACTTGATTTTCCCTGACTGCTTACTGCTAGGAAACACAGGCTGTAAATAATAACTTGCATTTATAAAGTACTTTGAAATTTACAAAGCGTCCTCCTCACAACTGCTCTACATGATAAGTATCCTCATGTTATTGAAGAGGAAACTGAGGTTCCAGTTCAAGATAAAATGCCATCTCTCTCTAATGTAGTAGAGCCAATTTTTAAATTCAAGGCTACTGACCTCAGAATTATTTTTCCCCCTCTGCATTCCAATGGATCATCTTAAAAATATAGCATGGTATAATGCAGCTAAAACACTTTTGGACCAGGAGCAACTGAATTATTTTTTAAGAGTGGAAGACGATCCTGAAGCAGCCATGAACTTGTTTGAATTATACTTGTGTAGATATTTGTCTGTCAACCAATTCACATTTATTAAGTACCTGGTACATGGCAGGCACTCTTCTAAATATTGGAGAAACAAAAGAGGTGGGAAAAGATCCTTAGCCTCAAGGAGTTCACAATCCTATAGTGGTGAAAAGGAGACAACAAGCAAATAAATAGGTAAAATAAGTGACATTTGGGATGAGAAATACATAAAAGGGCATCTTTTATTTCTAGTTGAAGATGGGATTTTAGGTGGAACTTAAATGAATACAAAAGACTTGGTAAGTAAAGAGAGGAGAGACAGCTTTCCAGACATGGAAGTCAGTCACAGGAGATGCGTGCAGCTGAGAGATGGAGTGTCTTATTCATGGAACAAAAGGAGGGTCTCACCGGATCAGAGGATAGGGGATGGAGAGCAAGGAGGCCAGGTTATAAAAGGCTTTGACTGTCAAATGGAGGATTTTCTATTTGATCCTGCAGATAATAGGGAGGCAACTAGAATGTATCAAATATGGGGAAGGCGTCATTGTACTTGCATTTTAGGAAAATCATTTTGGTGACTGGATGGAGAATGGATTACGGCAGGGTAAATAGGCAGACACACCGGCAGGCAAAAGCAACAAGTCAGGCAAGGGTGATGAAGGTCTGTAACAGAATGGGGTTTGTGTCAGGGGAAAAAAAGGTGAAAAATCAAGGATGGCATAAGTGGTGAGCCTAAAGAAGTGAGAGTATTATGGTGATCTCTAGAGTGATGTCTAGAGTAATACTTTAAGTAGATGGGAAGGCCATGGGAAGCAAAATAGAGTTTGGTTTTAAACCTGAATTGAGGATGTCTGCTGGACATCCAGTGTGAAAGGCAGTTGTTAATAGGAGAGTGCATGTCAGCAGAAAAATTAAGTAGGGTAGACAGATATGAGGAATTTGTTGTCTGTCCTTTGCTAGATAGAGGAAGGGAACAGAAAAGTAATGTCTCATAGCTTAAAATTCTCCACAGGAAATCAGTTAGTTTGCCAGGCAGCAAGAAAATTTATTAAGTGCTTCTTATATGCCAGGAACTAGACTAAAGCTTGAGATACAAAAATTGAAAAAAAAAAAAAAGAAAAAAGAAAAAAAAGGAAAGGAAACAAATATGACCCTTGACCTCAAGGAATTAATTTTATATGAAAGAGTAAGCATGTTACATGTAGAACAAGGATAATTTTAGAATGAAGCCAGCTAGGTAGTACCTTGGATAGATCAAATGGTAGAGAGATTAAACTTATCAATATAGTTACCTACCCAATGTTGTGTAAAAGGGATTTCCAGTGGAAGAAGTTTAGGCAGCCCTAGGATAGACCTCTGACTGGATTCAGAAAGGTGTGCTTAAATCCAGCCACATACCCTTAGTAGCTATTTGTCTTTGGGGAACTTAACCTCTGCCTCTTTCTCTTTTTCTTCATCTGTAAAATGGAGATAATAATAGAATTTACCTCAAAGTATTTTTTTTTGGCCAGGATTAATCATTCTTAAGAAACTACAATAAATGCTAGCATTTATTATTAGTTGGGGAAGATAAAGGAGGTCAAGGAAAGGATAAATGGGAATTGAATCTGAAAGGAAACAAGGAGGGAGTTAGAAGGTAGGAGTGAGGACGGAAACATTACAGGGATGAATGAAAGCTACAGACTCAGGAGTTGGAATGATATATGCAAAGAACAGCAAAAGATCATGAAGAGCATGGAGGAGAATGTGGTGGAGGAAAACTGCAATGAGAGGAAAACATCAAGTAGCAATAGGTCTCAAGTGCCAAAGTAGATGCTTTTCGGTTTGATCTTAGAGAGGAGTTTATTTAGTAGATCAGGAGGAAGAAGCAAAACAGTTCCATTGAGTGACCCTTGAGGGCAAAAATTAAGAAAAATGGAGAGCTTTTTTTAATGGTTGCTGAGAGGCAGATTTCAGCTGAACATAAGGATGAAGATTCTAACAGGGGAATGGAGAAGTGGAATGGGAGCTTACAGGCTTTTCCTCATTGAAAGTCTTCAAGAAAAGGTTAGATGAGCCTTTCTCAAATGTGTTGTAGAAGCAATGTCCTTTTTAAGTTGGGTTAGTCAAGAGAGTCCTCCCAGCCGTGACTTTCTCTGGTTCTGTGAATATAGACTTTTCCATGGTGAGGATCATGTCTTCTTAGATTCTTATTTTGTATCATACATGGTGCCTTGCACATTATATGTTTATATATGTGTATATGTGTATGTATATTTACATATATAAACACATCCATCCACCCTATATTATATGTGACATACACACACACACACACACATATATATATATATATATATATTAGGTACTATGTATGTTATATGGTAACTGTAAGAGAAATGCAGATCACTAGTTCAGATGGGCAAGCCTTATTTCTGGCTGGATACCAAGGTCAATATCATTTATGCTGACTAGCATTGAACTTGAGCTTTGTGGAATGGGAAGGCTGTTTCTTGGTGGAGATGAAAGGAAGTGGGATTCCTATTCCAGGATCTTTGGATTCCTATGGAAATTCAGTGACTGCTGGTGGAAGGGATATTGTCTTCACTATTCAGATGAACAAAGTAAAAGTTTGGGGATTAAGTGGTTTTCCCAACACTGCCCTTGGAAGTAGTGACCAACATGGAATATGAACTCCAGTCTTCTTATTCTAAATTCACCCATGGAATAATATTTCTAGAGTAGGAAAAGAATCTCAGAGGCCAAGTTTTCAATGATTCTCATCTTATAGATGAGGAAAAGGAGGCCCCAGTGAGGCTAAATGGTCCATTTACGATGCCATGCCCAAGCATAAGCCTTTGAACCCAGTGGTGGATCACTCCACCAGCAAGAAGCAAGATTTGGGGGGAACATTGTCCCCATCCTAGGGATCCAACTGCACTTTGGCAGGATAAAGAATAAGTAAATGCAACCTTTAAGGAGAGTATCTGTTAAAGTCGTATTTGTGCAATCTAGTTGAGAGGATAGAATTTCCAGTACAGATTGGTGATCAAAGGAGTGAGTTTTCAAGGAACCTTTTCCCATAATCCATGATTACCCAAGCTCGGGAGTTTCAGCATCTTCCCAATTAACTCCTGTGATGAATGCTAATGCCAACTGCACATCTTGGGCAGACATCAAGCACACCTGCACTGCCATTTATGTTGACAGCTACGGTCGAGCCTCTTCAAATCAGCACGGATTGTTTTCAAACTTGGAACCAAAGCAACATACATTAACTTCCAGCCCAAGGAGAGAATCAGAGCAGATGCCAAACATCTTGAAAGGTCATGTTTTCTAAACTTTATGGAGAACAGGCTGCCCCCTTGCTGAAACCGATCATAGGAAACCAACCAAGCTCTGGAGTCAAAAGCCCTCAGTGCAAGTATACCCTGTTTTGCCCATAGAGATGAGCAAGCCATTTGACCTTCCCAGGCCTCAGTTTTTACTTCTGTAAAATTAGGGCTATGAACTAGGATCTCTCCTTCTACATGTTACTTTTCCCAAGATAACAGATAAATGCATTTCTACTCATTTAGGATCCCAGATACAGAAAGAATCAGTAAGATAGAAAACAAAACAAAACAAAAATAAAATAAAATAAAATAAAAAATTTAATTCCTGGCCTACTGGGAAGACAACACCAACACCTGACTTTTATATAGTGTTTTACAAAGTATTTCCCGTTCATAGCATTTTTCCTCCTCCCAGTCCTGAAAAGTCTATGCAGGATTATTCAAGTTTTGAGGATGAAGAAATTGAGACTAGAAAACCTTCAGCTTGCTCAATATAACATAGTCAGCAAGTGTCAAAGCCAGGGCTTGAGTGTAGTTATTCTAATGGCAAGTCCAGCATTTCTCCCACACTATTTTATTGCCACGAAGAAGAGAATAGGCAGAGACACTTTCTTGACATTCTTTTCATTAAAAGGAAAAAGACTGGACTCGTGGAGGATATCCCATGCTGGGAGTCAGGGGTCTTAGGTTCCAGTTTTTGCTTTAGCAATAATTAGTCAAATGACATTGGCCAAGTTGCTAAACTTCCATGGAACTCAATTTTCTTATCTGTGTAGTGATCAAATTGAATTCAATGATCACTAAGTTTCTGAAAAACTCCAAGATCCTATAATCATTTGAAGAAATTGATTAATCTTGTGTGTATCCTGGTAGGAAGCAATCAAGAAACATTATATAACAGTTGTCTTAATTTGAGAATTTGACTTTCAAATAAATTTATGAAGTACTTACTGTGGGGAAGATATTGTGTTAAATGTTGGTGGAGATGGGATATTGAGCTAAGAGATCCTCCAAGTCCATTGGGAGATGATAGCATAGAGAGAGATGATACAAAAACAGAGTAATCTAATATACAATATGCACAATAAATATGCCCCAACTGAAAAACAAAGCATTTTACAAAGAACAAGAATAATAATAGGAGACTTCCTAGTGAAAATATCCTTTCATTGGAATTTTAAAAAATGCTTAAGAGCTCCACAGAAGAAGTAGGAAGAAAGAATAGTCCAGTATTCCAGGGAGGAATATAAGCAATGGCACAGATGTAGTCAAAAGTGGGAACTTTTTGTGTCTTTTTTTTTATTCTTTTTTTTTATTTTTTATTAATTTTATAATTTTAACATTTTTGACAGTACATATGCATAGGTAATTTTTACATTATCCCTTGTACTCCCTTCTGTTCTGAGTTTTTCCCCTCCTTCCCTCCACCCCCTCCCCTAGATGGCAGGCATTCCCATACAGATTAAATAAGTTATAGTGTATCCTAGGTACAATATATATGTGCAGAACCAAATTTTGTTGTTGTTGTTGCGAAGAAGAATTGTATTCAGAAGCTAAAAATAATCTGGGAAGAAAAACAAAAAATGCTCACAGTTCACACTCATTTCCCAGCGTTCCTTTTCTGGGTGAAGCTGATTCTGTCCATCATTGATCAATTGGAATTGGATTAGCTCTTCTCTATGTTGAAGATATAAGTGGGAACTTTTTAAAGTTAAAATATTCTCCCTTTTGATTAGAGCTTATATAATATGCAAACAAATACTGTGAAATAAGAACCCAAAGTGACACAAGATTATAGGTCAGACAGAGAAGTTTAAAATTAATTTAGGAAACAACAATAAGTTGGCTCTTTTTTCCTTTCTTCCCCCTCTTGATTGCTTGGTGAATTCTCTCAACTCCACATTGTCCTCTTCTCTCTGGTCTCTTGTGGTTTTACTCTACTGAAGAGCTTTTCCTTCCATATCCCAGCCTTGGATTATTCCCATCATCTATTGCCTTCACTCCTGTCTACATTCTGCTGCAAATTATGTCCATTTGGTATGCAATAAATTTATATGACATGATATCAACTGGACCCTCCCAAGGCAAGGCATTTACAGATCCTAATCATTCACTGTCCTACTTACAACAGTAGCTTTTCTGAAGCTTTAGCATCCCTCCTCTAACCTTTGATGCTTTTCCTTCTTTGCCCTCTCAGCTGATGACCGTTCTTCAAATGAGAATATTAGTCTGCAGTTCTCACCCCTCTCCTGTCCCTTATCTCTCATTATTTACTTGCCCTAGAACTATCTCCTCTTCAGTATCTTCTTACAGGAGTTGGGCCATTTTGTCTTCTTCATCAAATTTGCCCTCTCTTATCTCCACTCACATTAATCTTCCCATGTCTACTCTCTTATCATCTACAAACATGGCCATTTCTCCCTCATCCTCAAACCCCTCAGACTTGATCTAACCTTTCCAATTAGCTATAGTCTTTTGTCTGCCCACCCTTCATCTTTCCTCTTGAGGCGAGCTCCTTGTGTAGGTCACCGGCAACTCATGTTTCCTCTTCCTTTCCAAAATCACTCTCCTCTTAACAGTCTGCAGAGTGGTTTCTAAAGATCAAGTCAACCAAACCTGATCATTTCCTGTTATCAAAGAGAGGGTAATGACTGCTCATCTATCTTGATCTCTGCACCTTTGACATTGCTAGTCACCCTCTTTTTTAAACACTCTCTTCTCTCTAGAAATTCATGATTGTTTCTTTCCTGCTTCTCCCCCTACTTGTCTGATTGTTTCCTCTAAATCTCTCTTTTCTGGTTATTCATCAAACGCATGCCCATTTACTGCATGTGTGTTCCCCTAAGCCATCCAGGCTCTCTCTTCTCTTCTCACTTTATCATGTTTTACTTGTCAGTCTCAATGGTTCCAAGGATGCAGTTATCCAGAGGAGTCCTAAACTCTTTAGTCTCATATCTCCAATCATCTCTATCTGACCACTGGACCCAGATGGCTCTGGAGGGGAAAATGAGGCAGGTGGCCTTGTCCACCCCTCCCTCCCTTGTAATCTAATTCACTTGCACATCATGGCATCACCTCCCCGTGTGGCGGTCCTCTTCGGGAATGAAGGACAAACAATAAGAACAACAACCACCTTTATGTTGAATTAGGCATCTTGTGGACCTAAACCTGTGAAACACAATATATTCAAAAGTGGCCTTTTCTTCCCCCCGATCTTCCTTTTTTCCTATCCTTCTGAATATGGAGGGTGTTCCCATTCTTTCAGTCACTTAAATTTACAACCTACATGTCATTATTGACTTCTCACTCTCATCCACTTCTCATATCTAATCTCAAGGCTCATTGATCCTGTTTGTGTAATATTTTGTGTACATATTCCCTTCTTTTTTCTGCCTTTGTCGCCCCACTGGTACAGGCTGTCATCACCTCATATCTGTAATATTATAGTAACCTTCTGCTTGCTCTCTTCTCTTCAGATGTCTCCCCACAGACCTTTTCTCATGTGTAAATTGATCTTCCTAAAATGCACGTGTGACTGTGCCCTACCCCCAAATCAGTCAACCACAGTGACTCCCTGCTGCTTTGAGTATAAAATCCTCTTTTGACTTTTAGAACATTTCAGAACCTAGTCTAGTCTTTAAGTCTTTTTAACAGCCCCTTCCCCACCAATACTCTGTGATCATTTCCGTATACATTGACCTTCTTGCTTCAAAAATGTTCACTTTTTCTCTTCCATGCTTAGACTTGCCCGGCCCCCTCATTTCCTCCCAGATTCCCTGGCTTCCTTCTTACCTTAGCTAGAGTTTTACCCTCTACAAGAAGCCTTTCTCAGGCCTCCTTGACGACCTTCTGAGATGATCCTCAATAAGTCCCATATGAACCTGTTAGTATATAACAGTGTGTTGTCTCTCCCCAAAGACACAGCAGGATTTCTTGTTGGTTTTTCTTTGTATCCACAGTGTTTTAATACAAAATCATAATTAAGAAATTTTTATTTATAATTTAATAAATGTGTGGTACCTTTGAATGAATTTTTAATGGAGAAAGAGTAGGAAATAAAGAAAGGAAACAGACTTATAAAGAAAGGAAACAGATTTATAGACTGTTGGGGATCAGATAAGTGAAGGGATCAGAATATTTGTTTCTTTACATATTTGTTTCTGGCTTTCAGAAAACCTCTGGGCTACTGTTTCCCAGCTGGTCTGGAGGGATTTTATGAACTCACCCAGCAATGACCAACCTCATTCGGAAACTGACCAAAGACATTTTCCCAGGAGCTGTCCTGAGCCAAGGGGCACTGGGGTGTGGGAAGGCTAAAAGAACCGTCTGCTCGAATGATCTGAGGCTGACGAGACAGGGAAACTTTTTTTTTCCATGTGTGATTTTCTCTAAGTTCAAATGTATATAGATTTTACTCCCCTTGCCATTTTCAGGTGGCACAGTGTTTCTGTGACATTCTCACTGAAAGTGCATATATCTTAGCACCTTTCAGCTGGGGCCCTGCCTCTGGCTTTCATATAACCTGTCATCAGTGCTTCTATTTCCAGGCTCCAGCAATGTGTAACGATTTATAACCTTTCCCAGGCTCTACACACTTAGCTCAAGACCTTCCAGGAGACTTGCTCTAATTGGAATATCTTTTTACATAAGATGTTAAGAGGGATCAAGAGGGATCAGCCTGACTTTTACCAGATGCTAGGAAGAATAGAGTTTTGACCTCATGTTTGTATTTTTTTAAAAATAAGAGAATTCTCCCACATGTTCACACAGACACATGCATACACCCCCACACACATACAGACACTCTGATCCTTTTGACTAGTGCAACTCTGCACTAATGAGACTGCCCAGTGTGTGTCAGGAGTTAGCATTAGGCTTCTCCTAATACAAAATCTCTGCCCCACAGGATTGCCATCACACTTGACATTACTGCCATTGATTCCTTCTGTAGGAACTGTTTCCAAATGGCCTTCCTGAAAGAGTCTAACATTACTTATCTTTCTGTAAGAAATGAGGGTGCATTTAAGGAGTCCCTGGTCAATGAAAGGAATCCCCCACTCTCTTGCTAAATCTAGTGACAAATGAAGGACATAAGGAACTCCTAATTATTTCAGACTTTGAACCTCTCATCTTGGGTTATAAAAACCAACCTGGTCTCTCTAGAACTCCCTCTCCATTTTTCTTTCTTATACTTCCTTCCAGACTGCAGAAACAATAATGTCAATACTGTAAACACATGACAGCTAAGTGCTTCTAAATGGACTGAGAGGGAGACTATGACATCGTTCCTCAACCTCAAGCCTGTGTGTAAAATATGAGGAGTTTTCTGTTCCCTGGGCAGAGGAATCACACAATTTAGCCTTCTAGCCCAAGAGCAGAGCTGTTCTAGGCAGCACCAATTTTGCGAGTTGTCTTAGGGGTAACCTTTGGTGTCAGAATTTCTACATTTGAGATTTGTTTCTGAATTTGAGATGTTGGCCACCAAACATTCCCAAAAGAGAATATTTCCTGAAAAAGAGAAACCTGTCTTTTGCTTTCTTCCCAGTGTCTTACCTGCAGGACAAAGCCAATGAGCCATTCATCCATGCATATCTGAATGGATTTCCTTACTAAGCAAGCTTCTGTTTACTTTCTAGGAAAGGAGAAAATGTATCACTGTGAGTCTTGGAAATATGGCAAAAGATTGTTTGGGGAAAGGAGATTCACTAGAATTATCCTGTCTTGGAGATTTCCACCTAGGCATCATTTTGGATATTTTGCTTCTCTAACTACAGGTATCAGCAAAGGGCCAAAGAGAAATTAACCTTTGGAGAATTAAAGGCAGGTCAGACTTCAGGATCTGATCTAGTCTATGGCAACTCAGAGTCTTGGGATGAGTGGGAATGACCCAGAATAGGAGTTTCAAGTAAGATTAGTGAATATAAATATATAACTCTAAATACTATGACTCCAATTCTGCTTCAGCAGATGAGTTATATTTCCCTTCCAAAGGCAGTAAAAAAAAAATCTAGGTTGATGAGAATGGGAAAAGTTTGGATGAGGGACAGAGTAGCTAAATGGTTTTAAAGCTTCAGATATACCACAGAATTTCCCATACCCCTTCCTTCCTCTTTGTTCTTTCTACCTATTTTACCTTCACTCCAAGGGAAAGAGCTTCCAACGTCCTAATTACTTTCATTTTGTTTCGACTAATCCAAGAGCATCCAAAGTTGTCTCTTCACCTCTATACTCTTCTCAGTTCAATCCATTATAAAGATTTGGAAAATCTTTCCTAGCACACAGATCTAATCACATTGCTCCCAAGCTCAAAGGCATCTCAAGTTTCCCAGTGTGTAGAAGCGTACAGAAATTCCAGTCACTAAAGCCTGATCCTTTGCTCCAAATTATCCTCTGCTTTCCAAAAATGGATTGTCAAAGCTAGATTACTACGTGCGACATTTTAGAAAAAAACTATTTGATTATGGTTTAGACAAGATCATTTGTGAAGAGTAGTCTACATTTTGAAATCCCATGGGACACTACGTAATTGTTTTTCAAATGATCCCTACCCGCTTCATGTGGGCCACATTTCAGAAAAATGGAACCTTTTTTAATTTTTCACTCTGAACTTAATTCAATATTTGTCATGTTTTTTTGTCTCATTTATGGTATTGTGTTTGCCAGAAATGATGTCTCCCTCCTCTCTACTTCCTCCCATTAAATTTTGCTTTCACACTCCCTTGTCTTATATTTATTTCTATCAATATTTTATCTCTCCAATAATCAGTAATCTTCAGAAAGGCAGAAACAGGATTGCCTGTTGTTCATCTTTGGCCCTCCTCCCAAGGTCTTGAATAGAATGGCTATTCAGCAAACATCTGTGAGTGAATGAATGAATGCATGAGTACAATACCACAATGAAGGACCTTAGCTTCCTATTGAATTATCTACTTTTGTACTGTATTGAAACAGAGCAAAGAAAGGGGGGAAAGGGTCAGTCAACTTCCTCTATCTCAAAATTTTACTTATTTTGAGTTTGATCTTGAAACCCCACTACTATTTTATTCACACTAATATAATTTTATTAGAACTTTCCAAGACCTAGAGTCTTATTCCTTACTCCATGTTGAGGCTTGTACTTTCTTAGCAGTATTTAACTTTTACCCTCTTAAGTGTTCTTTTCTGTCTTTCCATTTGTGAGTCATTCTCCTTGGAGTCTGACCTTAACTTAGATTGGAGCTTAGAAGTCCTGATTTTACATCTTAATCCCTCTCATTATTCCTTTCCCGTTCCAGTAGACCTGTCCAGGTTTCTCTGCACCTGCCTTCCTGAGAGCATCTATTTATACCAAGGTATTTTGGTCTACCTGGCATACCCTTTGTGAAATATTTCTAGTCCTTAGGGAAAACAAAACAAAATGGAAACTTCCTCCTTTTTGGAGAAAGTTGCCTTTGGACAATGAATTTGGGAGGTATTCTTTTCCATCAGAGAAGCAATATTCATAAAGTCAAAGTACAAAGAATGATAATGAACTAGCATAGGGATTTTAATCTTTTCTATGGCTCAAGCTTATTGGATAGTTTACATACTGTATGTAAGAATTGTAAAGGAAACCATTCAAACATACATGTGTGTATATGTATACACACATACCCACATGTTGTTCTCAGACTCTAGGTTAAGAACCTTTCATCTAATATAATCCCATGATGTTGCAAATGAATCTACTGAAAGCTAGGCAAGTGACCTGGCTTAGAACCAAATCACAAGGCCTGCTAGGGGTGTGACCTTTAGCAAGTGACTTCATTTTTATCATGCCAGTTTTTTTTTTTTTTAATCTTCAAAATGGAGAAAAGAAAACTTGTACTATATCACTAAAATTATATATATATATATATATATATATATATATATATATATATATATATATATATATATATATAATTATATGAGTCATAAAAGAAATTTTCATATATATAAGTAACAGAAATTTTTTGTATCATTTAAAATGATATCAAAATATGAGAGAAAAAGGGGGAACAAGAAAGAGGAAATACTAAAGAAATTGAAGGAAGAGAACAATTCTTTAAAAACTATTCCGACTGTTGACTTCAAAAAATGTTCCACAGGCTCTCTTAATTTCTGTCTTTGAAAGTGACAGTTTAAGAATAGGAATACCCTACAATTTCCTTATATTTCCTCCATTGACAGAGGTTGAAACACATCTCTACAAAAGTAGATTTTTTTTTAGATTTGAGTAGATATATTTATCGCTTAGTCGTAAAAGTAGGGATATGCTGGTAAATGTTTAACAATCGACTCTTTTGAAAAATGGACATACTGACACACTTAAATTTATAGTATTAAGATTTTTTTTAATGGTGATAATAAAGAATTCTGAACCGTATAGGTTTGGCATGGTAATGCTTTCAGCCTGTTCCCCTCAGTCCTCCTCTTATAGAGTTAGATCTTGGAATCTGCTCCTGTAATTGCACTACTACATCTATTAAAGACCCACAAAAGAAAGTTCTTGTCAGCTATGTCTTTGGAACCATTAAGGGGTCCAACATCTAAAACTGACGATTTTACATCAGTGGAAGTGATGGGGGAAAAAAAAGAGTATTGCCATCCGCCTTCCAATGTCATCTTCACAGCACAGTGCTTTACTTTCTGACTTTCATCTCAAACTTCCCAAATGGGTTTGGATTCCATTCCCATGGGAGCTTCTGGATTTCCCAGGCTGTCTTCCTTTTTTGATTTGTATACCCTGACTTAACACAATGTTTTACAAACAGCAAACATGCTGTCATTAATTATTTATTTATGCCTTCATTTATTCATTCATTCAAAAATCACATTCTGATGTTGGAGATGTCATTCAAACACTTCAATCCATACAGTGTGCATGCAGTATGGAGAGATGACAACCTCAGAGGAAAGTCATTATCATGGGGGAAAGAAAAAGAAGGAACAAAGAGTTCTGGAGAAGATGGGGTGTGAGTTATTTCTTGAAGGAGTCAAAAGAGCCAATATATAAAGTGAAGACCGAGAAATCAGAGGCATGGGGGACAATCACTGAAAATGCCAAGCTGGACATGTATTTGATTCTAAAGGTAACAGGAAGCCTTCCACATTCACGGAATGCATGGATGGAGGAGCGGCTGTGCCATGGCCAGATCTGCTCTTTAGGAAAGTCAATTTGGCAGCTGAGTGGAATCTAGATTAGAGAAAGGAGAGAGAATTAAAGGTGGGGAAAATCATTTGTCCCCTAGCTGGTAAGTAGTAATGCAATGTTTCTGGAGAGAGAGGAGTCTGAGGCTTAGTGTCAATACTAATATAAATCTGCATCCCCCCCAGCCCCCCCAACAGGATCTGACCCAAAGTCCCAGCTGGGTGAGATGTGCCATCACGATGCCAGCAAGGGCAGATACCCATTCCTAGCCGCTGAATCTCCTGTTTCCCTGCTAGGAAATGGAGGGCAGATGTAATAGACCATTTATCTTTAGAAATGCAAAGAGACTTCCTTAGTCAGAATTTCCAGACATGAAGTTTACAGCGGCTCTAGTAATTTCAGTCCATTATAAATCATTTGTGGGACCTATTAAAATCTGTCCCTACAAACCTCTCGCTTTTAAAAAGAAGAGCTGCCAATACCAATATTTAAAAAGAGGAAAAGTGTTGGAGGCAAGCAGGCAAGCAGAAAACTTCAGACTTCTGTCTCCCTGCCAGAAGGTAAGTCTATGTATTTCACACTTTGCTGGAGACTGCCAACCTCCATGTTCATTTCTTCCACTTGGGCTGTATCACACTGTGGGATGGCTGAGAACTGCTTGTATAATTGGACTTGGAGATATTTCTGTCAGTCTGACGGGGATTTCTTTTCTCTCAACTTGCTCTTTAGAAGTTGAATAAGAGACCAAACCTACAGAAATGGATTTAGGGAGAAGTCCTGAATTCTACCTGGTGTTAACCTTGGGGAATCCAGGACTCTCCAGTTGGCCCCGAGTTCAATGTACTTCCCTTTTCAAAGGAATATCTTCCTAGAAAAGTCATAGGGTGGGGAGTGGTGAGAGGAAGGGGGAAGTGATTTTAGATGCAGAACACATAGGTTTCTGTCCTGATTTTACTCATGAATAACAAGTCCCTTTACCTATTTAAACCTCAGTGATCTAGCTTTTGAAGTCAGGATAGTGACCTTACATGACTGGTATGGTAAAAGCACCCTGTGAAGTTTAGAAACCTACATAAAGGAGAATTCTTAAAACTTTGGGCCAAGAATGAAAACTTAATGTCAATAGAGCCATGTAAGGATAATTTCCTAAATATCCCTGAAAGTGTTTATTCCCTTTGAGAACAGTCCTCCCGGTGTAGGCTTTGGAATACAGAAGGAAGAATTAGCTTAGAATAAATTGGACCATGATAGTCACTCTCAAAGGAATCCCCATACTTTCCAATTTTAATCTAAGAGAAGAAGGTTTAGTAAGAAAATAAAGAGGAGAAAAAGTCATTAGCAATTCTGTCAATAATTTGTAAAAATCAATCAGTTATTATGATTATTTAGAAACTGGTGTTTGCTGATTGATAATAGTTATCAATTATTAATGACTTTAAAATAGATATTTTAAAATTTTTCATGGTAACAATAGAGCACATTTACATAAAGAATATTGTAGAGTTACAAAACATGTCCCATATGCTCTTCATTTATCTCAATCTGGCTCCAATCTTTCCTTCCAGAATCTTTTCCTTCCTCATATATTCTATATGTCTATTCCCAGTAGGTGACTTTACATCTTCCTCCTGTATGATGTGCATGATCAATGCTCTTTATCCACACCACTGTGACTGACCTTATAGAAACATCTTTCCCTTCCCTCTGAAATTACTTTTTACTTAATACAAACATGTATATTTTATTTATGAATGTGTGCTCATGGGAATATACCTATATATGTATATACATACAAAGATATATATATATACATACATACATACATATGTATACATACATGCATATATATGTATGTTTATATATGTGTGTGTATAGTATTGAATTATTTGGATACCTGTGGAATCTCCCCTCCCACCCCAAAGTGTTTGTTGGGTACAAGTGCATGTGGAAGAGTAGAATATAAGCTCCTCAAGATCAGGGAAAGTTTTGGTTCTGTCCTCAGATTTCCAAAAAAGAAGCACAATATCTGGCACATTATAATTTCTTGATGGATGTTCAGGTAATTGAATTGTTGAATTGAAAAGTCTGTGAGATAGATAAGCATCATTGTCTCTGTTTTACAGATGAAGATACTGAGGCTTAAAGACCTAAAGTGATATTACTATGGTCATAAATAAGGCAAATAAAAATGTAGATCTTTTGGGATCAAGGCTAAGGTTCATCCCTATTTAACATTCTATATCTATAAACACACATATTATATATATATATATATACATATATATATATGTATATATGTATATATATGTGTGTGTGTGTGTGTAAAATGATCACATTTGAATTATTATATTCAATCTTTCTCAATAAATACTAGAGAGACAAAGATTACATATGCTTGAATTTGTATACACATATTTTTTATATACTCATATTGAGAGATAGATAGTTCCCAAATGGATGTAGCCTTAGTGATGCTGCTGATCAGTATCATTCATACGTGGGTATCTTGGACAGTTTTCAACTGTTTTGTCAAAAGCTTGCCATATGGCAGTCTACCGAATATTCTATAAATCCTCAATTTTATCATGTGACTAAGTTATCTTTCTTTCCTGTCACATGACCTCTTGATGACATTCTTTACCCCTCTTCTTAAGTCTTCATTGTTTACACATTGTTGACTGCTTATTCCCAGTAATTCTCCATTGTGTTTCTGTATGCATGTGTCTGTGTGTATGCGTCCTACTTTTATGTCTTCACAGACAATAAGACTTCACAGACAAAATTCTATTGCTTGCTTAGCAATCCCAATAAAACATTACTCTATGATGTCTGTTTCATGGGAACTTTGGAGTTTAAAAAAAACCAAAACCAAAATACTTTTCAATTTCCATAATGAAATACAGTCCATTCTCTTTCTTCTTTTCAATTCTGGTTTAGATCTTTGTCCTTCTGTATATGCCAGATATTTCACAATTGGTCAAGTTCTGGAGTGTAGCCAGTGAAATAAATGTTTAATTTGGACAATAGCCCCAATAGATCTGCTTTGTGTGGATAGGTAGAACAAATTCTTTGAGTGATTATAGAAGTATTTCTTTTAGGAGTATCTGCAATATTTAGGGGCTTAATGTAATCAAATTAATATCATCTTAAAACAGGAACATCTAGAGGACCACAATATTCATAGGGAAGTCCTCACCTGGATTCTTTGGTGGATTGTTTCTAGTAGAATGGCTCATATTTTTGTAGAATGTAGCCTTTTCTGTTCCATGTCTCATTTGATGTTTCACTATTAGGAAGTCATTGGACAGTTATTTCTGTAGTTATATCTTCTGAGAAATACTGACTGATGTATAAAATAACCTATAAGGCAATATTTTCTTTTCCTGAATCAACTCTCTTTGAGTTTAGGAATAAGCTTCAGGCTTCACCTAAGTCAGTCTTTAGTGGATTTGGGAAAATAAAAAAAATAATGTATATCGTTCCAACCACTGTGCTAAACCCTTTCAGAAACATTCTCAATAAAGCCTCACAATTACCTTTCAAGGTAGGTGCTATATTATACCACCATTTTACAGTTAAAGAAATGGATGCAAAAAGAGGTTGAACAGTGTGCTCAGGGTGACATTACTAGGAAGTATTGAAACTCAGGATTTTAACTCAGGTCTTCTGAATGCCAAACACAGTACTCTGTCTACTTCACTAACAGCTGCCTGCTGACTGGTGAGACGCTACTATGGCTAAATTGGGCAATTGAAAGCTTAGACAAGAAGAAAGTTTGCATAACCTTATAGGTGTCTTAGAATTTTACTTCTTGTCTGTCATATACAAGGTAATATCATGGAAAGAGTCTGGGACAAGAATCAGAGGTTGAAGCCCAAGTTTTTATACTTATTAAGGGATTGTTAAATAGTGTCTGATGCTCAGTTCATTTCTCTGAAAAATGGACAAAACAATAATAGCTATGCCATTTACTCCACTGTGCTGTTATACAAAAATATTTTACAAAGTTCTATGTCTTATAGAAAGATGTGAACTGCTATTATCATTAAGGGGCTACAGAAGTTTAAGATAACCCTTTCTGTACCCCATTCTTCTCAGGCAATTTTTGATAGTCTTAGCTCATGTCTGTTGTACTGATAATGATTGGTTATCAGAAATGTTTTCAGTTTGAAAACTAAAACAAAGCAATAAACTTGAGCCTGTGAAAAGATTTCAAAAAACTAAGCACCCTGAAGGCCAAATGGAATCAAGTATCTTCAATTTGTTTCAGTTTCCTTTTCATCAGAAAGATCTCATTATCCTCAGAGCCTAAACAGACAAGTATTTTTGGCCATCCTTAGATAACCTATAATCATCATTGATGATCTAAGGTTTGTTTTCCAAACATAAATATATATATATAATATGCATATATATTTTTCCAAACTATATAATGAATATATATGATGTTATTATTTATTATTATTTACAATTTGATTTATTTAAAATGTCTTTTTGTGGAATTGTCATCAAAATTCAATCTAAGATTTAAAATGCAACTCTACATAAGTTATATAAAGATTTGTGTTCTCTTTGTCCCAAAGTCCTTCATAATGTTTTTTGGGACACATCTAGGTGTGGTAGAGAAAGCACTATATTTTTGATTAGAAGTTGTGGATTAGAACTCACCTCAGACACTAAATATGCATGGTTTATGGATACATTGTTTTGCCATGCCCTTGATTCCTCATTTCATATAATGATAGATTTCCTATGTATCTTGGTTTTGGTAAAGATGGTAAATGAAACAAATATAGAGAACTTTTGAAAATTGATTAAACTCCTCCTTTCCCTTACTCTTCTTGCTTTTAACAACAACATTCCTCTTACTTTTGCAAGGATTTTAGTAAGAAAAACAGTACCAAGCCAGTTTTACCTATGCCATTTGAAATTTAACACATGTATTCGATCAAACTAGACTTGCATGAGCTACTGAGTTGTGATGGGATAATCCTCACTCAGTGGGTAACTGGTAGAGTTAAGTGGCTCCACAGTGTATAGAGTGTTAGGTCCAGAGTCAGAAAAGCTCATCTTCTTGAGTTCAAATCTGGCCTCAGATAGTTACTGGCTGTGTGAGGCTTAAGCCTATTTGCCTCAATTCATTCATCTGTAAAATGAGCTGCAGAAGGAAATGGAAAATGATTTCAATTGTCTTTGTCAAGAAATCCCACATGGGATCATAGGAAATCACATAAGACTGAAAAGTGACTGAACAACAATAAAAAGTCCAACTATCTACAACTAAGCTGGGACCACATATAATATAGCCAACTGTTTAATCGTGTCAAAACATCAAAGGAAATAATTTGGGAAAGTCATAATATAAATACATTTTCACATGTTTCTTATCCCAAACACACAAATGGGCACAATCTTCCTTATTATTGTTCTACTAAAAAAAAAATGATCAGCAAGATGATTTTAAAGAGGCCTAGGAAGATTTATATGAGCTGTTGCTGAGTGAAATGAGCAGAACCAGGAGATCAGTGTACAGGACAACACAAAGATTATACGATAATCAATTCTAACAGATGTGGCTGTTTCCAATGGTGGGATGATTCAGATCAGTTCCAATAATTTTGTGATGAAAATACCCACATCTATACCCACAGAGAGGATTATGGGAACTGAGTGTGGACCACAACATAGCATTTTCACTCGTTTTCACATGTTGTTTGCTTGAATTTCTTTTTCAGTTTTTTTTTCCTTCTTGATCCAATTTTTTCTTGTGTAACAAGATAACTTTATAAATATGTATACATATATTGCATGTAACATGTATTTTTAACATATTAACATATATTGGAGTACCTGCCATCTAGGGGAGGGGGTGGAGGGAAGGAGGGGAAAAATTTGGAACACAAGGTTTTGCAAGGGTCAGTGTTGAAAAATTACCCATGCAGATGTTTTGTAGATAAAAAGCTTTAATTAAAAAAACAAAAAAACAAAAATAAAAAAGAGAATAAAAAAGAACAATCTTCCTAAAAGAGGTACTCCAAAGAAGAAGATTTTAAATTTCCCCAAGTAAATGCCCAGAGACCTCATGCTCTCTAGTGAAGGAAGTTAACTTCTGAAACAACTGCCTGGATTATGCCAAAAAATCCTTTGAGTCTTCAGTGCTCTATTTTGGGGTCAGCTAAGTATTCTTTAATGTTTTTCCTCTAAATATCAGTAAATCACTAATTCAACATTTATTAAATGCCTGCTGTATGCCAGACATTGGGCTAAGCACTGGGAATACACAAAGAGATAAAAGTTCATTTTCTCAAGGAGCTTATAATTGACTGGAGGAGACAACTTGAGGTGGCCTAAGAACTTCTTCCTGGATGTTGCTTCCTTCAAGATCTGGTGGAAGTGATCACTCGTGGCCTCCCCCTTGCTGACACTCTGTCTCTGCAGCTTCTGTGTCCTGAAGCCTTCCACCTTTTTTTTTGTTTTGTTTTTGTTTTTTTTTGTTTTGTTTTTGATCTCTGCACTGACACCTACTGAGGTTCTAAGTCTGTGACTGATTTCAGTCTGCAGAGAGGCCATCTGCTGCTCCTGATCTTTGTCGCTACAGTCTCCCGAACTTGTGCCCTACAGATGCTGACTCTCATTATAGATGCTGCAGCTACTGCAGATTCAGAGAAAGATCACTGCCCTCTTAGAATTAGATGAACCAGAACCAGGTCAACATACTTAAGATTTTACTAAGACATTTTAGTTCTATGGTTAGTTGTCCTGGTAACTAGCATGGCAAGCAAAGGGACCACATGGTTAAAAAAAATCAATAATCCACTTTTCTCAGTAGAAGAACCTTATACCTTATTCCTAGCTGAGTTAGGATAACTGAATTTGTAAACAGGTCCAGTTTGCCACATTCTGCCCAATGTCCCTTTTCATTAGAAGTAGCTTTCATTTCTCGGACATTATTCCTGCAGCACATTGTACACAGCCAAACACACCAATTTTCACCTATCACTGCCAATTGACTCTTGTAGCCATTGTCTCTTTCCAGATTTACAAGGGGTCTATTGGGCATGGGTATCTCAGAGATTACTAATATCACAAAATCTCTAATTGGCTCACATCACCTACCACCTCAGTGGCACTTGAGGCAAATTTCTTCGTTTTTAAATTAATATCCCCTCTCTCAATCCCATACCATTGCACAGTGACTAGAGCATAAATAATTATACATAGGCTACCTTTGAAAAGCAGCTTTGAGTAGCACAGGAAAATTTAAAGGAACAAGTTTTTAATCTTCAAACTTCAGTGGCTATATCCAAGGGTTTGAAGCTTTTTTCCTCATTTCCACTCATTGGACAAGGGAAAGACAAGTTAAAATCAGGCAAATAAACAGAATTACAAGGAAGGAAAAGAAAGAAAAGTATGTGACTAGTGTTCTAGTATTCTCTTCAAACCTGATATGCTATCCTGTCCAACCTCATCTCATCTCCTCTTGTCTCTCCCTCTGCCTCCATACACACTACATCACATTACATGGTCTCAAATCAAGTTATTTTGACAATTTCAAGTTAGTGAAGTAGTATCCAGTCCCCTAATTCCTTGATAGCTTGACAAGAGATGATTGGAAGACTAGCAAAGTTCACAATCACCTTTTTTTCCCCATTTTCTGCATGGCTTCTCTCCATCTCAGTTACATGATTTCTCAACGAAGGAAATTTCTTGCAACTCAAAATTCTCTGAATCTTTTTTGACTTCTGGGTAATGCCTGTGTATGAGCTTTGTTACTCTACCAAATGGCCATGGGGAGGAGTTATAAGGATAATTTGAGATTTTTTTCACAATAGTGTTTGTGTTCTGTGTGTTCACATTCTCTGTCTCTGTGTCTCCATGTCTCTGTCTCTCTCTGTCTCTGTCTCCCTCCCTACCTCTTTCCATGTGTATGTCTATATGTATACATGTAAAGAATCTATCAATAGATAAGTTTTCTTTTTCTTTTAAATATAGGTTCTATATAAAGTATTAGAACTGTAATGTTCTCTTTTCTAAATTGTAATCGTTCTCTTGGAGCAGGTTTCTTGGGGAGCTTCTGGAGGTAGCCTTAGTTTCAGTTCAGTTCAATAACCCCAAATGCAGCGAGGAGTTAAAGTCCAGATCCTTTATTTTGTCTTTCAAAGCCCTGAATCTTTTCCTGGGCTCGATTAAATTTCTTAGAGGCCTATCTCGCTCCTAGGTTCCTGAGAGCTCTTGTCCAAATGTCTCCAGCCAGTACAAAGGGGGAAGTTGGAATGACTCTTGATTCTGAATCTCCCAAAGTCCTCTTGACTCTGAGAGCTTCTTGCTCATATGCTGCACACCAATCATTTCATCACTAGGAAACCATTATTTGTTGTAGGATTAAATCAATGCTAAACTAGATTTAATCATTGTCTCCTCAATTCCACTGAGTACCTTGTTTCAAGTTCTGGCCCATAACTATATCTCCTTGTAGGATCAGATCAATCATACCGAAGTCTGCTAAATTAGATAATTATCATTTCTATCCATTCCAGTGACTTAGCACCTTGTAAGAACCAAAATGGGAAGTACAAATTATTAGCACTAGAGAATTTGGTAAAATGTGCATAGTTGTAACATCCTGAATAGTTGAGTTGCTATTAAGATTATTTTCTGTCAATATTGTTTAGTCAAATTATGTTATAACTTCAGGAATGATACAATAAAGAAAGAAAGAAAGAAAAGAAGGAAAGAAAGAAAGAAAGAAAAGAAGGAAAGAAAGAAAAAAAGAAAGAAAGAAAGAAAGGAAGGAAGGAAGGAAGGAAGGAAGGAAGGAAGGAAGGAAGGAAGGAAGGAAGGAAGGAAGGAAGGAAGGAAGGAAGGAAGGAAGGAAGGAAGGAAGGAAGGAAGGAAGAGGAAAAAAGAGAAAGAAAAAGAAAGAAAAAGAAATGAATGAATTGAATAAATAAATAAAGTTTATATCATAGCTAAGAGAATTTAACCTACTTCAACTTACTTAAAAATCTAAAATATTTCTAAGGAAGGTACTAGAGGTACTTCAACTTGTAATTTAATGCTGGGGAAACCATGAGATTAAATCATTTTCCTGGGCTCACTGAGCATTAACTTCTTTTAGTTGCACTTTTAGGACCTTGATCCAATTCTTTGGTATATCTGGCTCTCTGCCCTAATTTGAAAAGGAGGGAATTGTATTAGATTACTCCTAAGCGCTTGTTCAACTGCAAATCTAGACCTTTTAGATGGAAAATACCTTTTCTACATAATATAGAATAAAATAACAACTCATATTTGTTCAATAATCTATAGTTGCCAATATGATTATATATGTGTGTGTGTGCATATATACATATATATAATCCCAGTCGATTTCAACAACTATCTTTAATACTCTATAGTTGCCAAGTTGATCATATATGTATACACACACACACGCACACATATCTATGTTCAATTTTCATCATAATCCCAGGTTGTAAAATTATTATTATTTGTAGTGTTCTGGTTAGTTTTCTGGAGGTCTTTGGGCCAGCCTTTGTTTCAGCTGAGTAACCACCACAATAATAGCCAGGGATAAAGTCCAAATTCTTTATTGTCTCCTTCACAATCTGTCTCCTTGCCTGGGGCCCAGGCTAGCTTTATGGAGGCCCTTCAGACAGGCTTTGGTCTCAGGTGGGGAAGTAGGAGGACAAGTCAGCCAGCTCCAGCCTCTGTTTTCTCTGAATCTGTGTCCAAATCCTCTCTAGGTCTCCCTCTGACCTCTTAAATACTCCAATACAATTAAATCTATTCATCATACTGAGTACAAGCCAATCATTATATCACTAGGGAACCATTATTTGTTGTAAGATGAATTCAATCATAGTGCACTATAGAACTATCAATCTCCATGCTAAATTAGATAACCATTGTCTTATCAATTCCACTGAGTTAACATTTTGTAAGAATCCTTGTTTCAAGCTTAGAGTTCTGGCCCATTACAATTATTACCATATCCACTTCATAGATGACAAGACTGAGGATCTAACAATTAAGAAATGTGATTCTTACTGCACAGATACTAGTTATTTGAATTCAGATTGGAATCCAAGTCCCCTCCAAATACTCCCTCTGCTAGTACCCAACCGGTTCTAAGTGTGATTCAATACATACTATTCAAGAAGCTAAATTTCATTGAAACACAGAGAGTTGTTGGGTATTTTTCCAGAAAAGCAAACTCTTAAATTATACTCCACAAATCAAAAATTCAAATTGAATCATGTGTATTGTCTGCTTTGCAGAAAAAAAAAATGATATTTCCTTTCTAGGAATAAATGTTTCAGATTGTGCGTGTTGATTATAGGTTCGCTCAGGAAGTGTGATTGCTGCAAACATTTGACTGCCGGGCCATGGGGGGTAATCAGGGAAAGTTACAACCCTCATTGGCAAATGAAGATTACCTTGGTTTCTGGAGACTGTCAGTGGAGCACAAGTTCATGCCATGCCTTCATATTAATACCTCCTCAAAAAAAGCTGAAAGGATTTTCAGTAGAGCTCCAGTAATAGTTCTATGTCTTTTTATGAAGGAAGCCATTCTAAAAGTGCTTCAGTCTAGCTTTCCAATCTTCCTATCCATTGTTTTCATACAATCAATGATCAAATCAAATTAGCCTTCTTTTTTTCCTGGTTTTCAAATATGAAATTGAATTTCCTTCTCTAGGTCTTTGTATAGATTGACCTTTTGTGGCTGTAATATACTCCTTCTTTTTGGCCTTCTATTATCCATTCGAACCTTCCTTCAAAGCTCAGCTCAAATGCTCACTCCTCCACGAGGCATTTCCTGATCCCCCAGATGATAATGCTACTTCTTAAAATTAATTGTTTCTGCTTTGGCCAGAAACCCCCGAGAGTCTTCCCCATCCAGATTGATTTTCTTTTTTTTTTTAATAGGTTAAAAAAAAAAGCCATTTTGGCCTTATTTTTTACTTAGCCTTAATCACTGATTGGGACTACCTCAGTTAAACTAAGATCTGTCAAAGAATTTAGCTTAAAAAAGTCAAGATCTCCCACTGCATCCAGGGTCATCTCCAATTATCCTGTTCTATATCTGGCCACTAGCTCCTAATGATTTTGCACGGTCCTCCCTCAAATCCAATTCACTTGGAAGTCATAACATGATTTCCCTGACATTATGGTGCTCTCTGAGAAGGAATGACAAACAATAAGTTACTTTGCTACTCTGAAGCTGAGTTTTGTCACCTGTAAACAGATGTAATAATAAAAAATCTGCACCACTTATCTCACAGAATTTTGAGGTGGGAAAAGGATTTGGTAAAATCTTGTATTTCTGAACAAAAGTTGCTTGATTTTTTCCCATGATAACTTTTACAAAACCTTTATATGTGGCTCTTAAAAGATCATTGATAACTGTAGAAAAAAGAGGTTCAGTTGAGCAGTTAAGTCAGCAGTTTTAACAATGAGAGCAATGATTTATTCTATTATTAATAACAAATTATTAGGAGGTTAGTTGATATTAGTTTTTCATTTCTTTTTTTACTTCCTAATTCAAGTAATAACTCTTGAAGTCTCTGAAAGACTGAGCTAATGAAGAGTTTGGCATAATCTTCCAGGACATTCTCCTTAATCTTGGAGCAGGATCCCATCTAAGTAGGAGAGTTTATTTCTGATGATTAACATAGAAAGAGAATCTAATCTAGGTTAATTCTTGCCCTAAAAAGCATTAGGTTCACTTCCTTGAAACCCTCTTGTTCAGTGTAAACGGTTTGAGTGGAAATGGATTCCTCTGATGAGATAGAGGCAGCTGGCTCATCATCAAGTCATGTTCTCAGCTGCAGAAGCTGAAGGTTTTCAGCCATCTCCTAATGCATCTCCTCATTGACTGTTCACCAGTCCCTTCCTATTGCAGACACTCAATTTTTTTTTTTGATTGATCCCTTCCTGTTTCAGACACCCAATTTTTTCAAAGATTTTGAAGGACTCAGTGATCTCTAACATTGATCTTTGTTTTTCGAGAGAAACTACTGACCACAATTTATTATTTACTAATTAATACAATGCTCACATTACTTCTTGTTTCTTGGGCTTTTATTTATTTCAAGAATGAGGAGCGGAAGTGGAGATAATGAGTCCAGAATGCCTTTTCTGATATTCAATAAGAAAGAGAAAATCAATAAGGGAGAGGGTGGAGAGAGAGAGGAAAGAAAGATAGCCTAGGACAGAATCTCCATGGACATATATGTTTCGATTACAAAAGAAACATAAAAATTTGGCTTTAAAAAAGACATATGATGTTCACTTGCAGACTAGGTAGAATTGTGAGAGTTCAGTGTCATGGAAACCAAAAGAGGAAGATGCATGAAGGATAGAGTCATCCACAGAATCTAATTTTATAGTTATTTAAAGGATAAGATGGAAATGTTGGATTTAGACATCACTGACCTCAGAGAGAGCTGTTTCAGGAGACAGAGTGATGGGGACAAAAATCAAAGTACATGATAATGAGTGAATGAGTGGAAAAGATGGAGAAAGCAAAACACGAAGGATCATGTTTTGTTAGTATTCTCCTTGGCTAACAGACCATAAGGCATACAAAACAGGGCATCTTATTCATAATTATATAACCTAACACAGTGTTTCACATTTAACATGTGATTAATAAAGGGAATAGGGAATCTCTGGTATTATTTCTTAGTTATATAAGATATATTTGATACTTGATAACCTTATAGTAGAAGGGCATATGAGATTATGTTTCTTCTCCTCCTTTCTCCCTTTCTCCTGCTTCCTAAATTATCCTAAAATAAATGTGATGGTTCTAGAGCCCATTCCATGTTCTAAGACTCCATAAACTCCTACTTTCTATATTCCGAATTCTAAGGTGCCCCTCTTTTTTAACCAGAGGAAAGCAATGGACTATCTGCCTTCATTTACAGTATGTGTAGAGAATTATTTTAAAAGTATAATAAATTTTATTCCAGTTATATAAATTTCAACATTCTTATTTGTTGGCCATACACAATGAGGTGGTATGCCAGATTTGGCCGACATGCTTTATAAGGTCATGCTACCAGATTTAGAGTTGAGTTGGAAGAGACCTTAGAGCTCATCTAGTTCAACTATCATTTTACAGCTGACCAAACTGAGTTCCAGAGAAGTGTTCCATATGTAATTGTGATGGAATACTATTGTTCTGTAAGAAATGACAAGAGGGATGGTTTCAGAAAAAGCTGAGACATATGAATTCATGCAAAGTGAAATGAGCAGAAGCAGGAGAACATTATATACAGTAGCAGCAATATTCTAAAGATGATCAACAGTGAAAGCCTTAGCTACACTGATCAAGGCAATTGTCCAAGACAATGCCAAATGAGCCATGGTGAAAAATTCTATTTACCTCCGGGGAAAAGAAGTGATGAACTCTGAATGCATACTGAAGCATCCTTTAAATTTTTTCCTTTATTTTTATTGCTTTTTTCTTGCATGTGTGTTATTTGCAACCTGGTTAATATGGAAATAAGTTTGTATGACTTTAAATATATGATTGATATCAAATTACTTTCAAAAGAAGAGGTTAAGTGTAGAAGGGAGAAAATTCAAAAGCCAATTAGAAATGTTAAATTTCTTTACATGTAATTGAAATTATTTAATGAAATTAAAATATTGATAAAAAAAAAAAAGAATAGATCTTGGGCTAAGAGAATGACAAGGTTGGGGGGAGCCCAGGTACTTAAAAACCTCTTTCCTTATAATACCTTTCACAGCAGGTGAAAAACAAGTAGTAGAGATTTGGGACATGGATATAGGTCCCAGGAAGCAAAGGAGTTGTCACTGTAAAGGAAGGAAGGAAAGACAAAACAAAAAAAAAAAACAAAAAAAAAAAACAAAAAACAAAACAGAATAGATCAAGAGTTAGAGAACCCAAATCCCTGTGAAAAGCTAATTACCTAGCTGGGATAGTTCTCCTTAGATCATTATTCACAGGGACAAGCCATGCCTTCTTTGGTGAATATGAATCAAAAAACTACTATTTTAGAGAAATGTGTTATCTTATTAAAAACAAATCATTTTGCATAGCCTACCAAAGAAATGTTTCTTAGAAATGTCTGCTGCTGAAGGTAATACAATTCTGGCTTAACTATATTGAAAACCTATTATTATTATTTTGCAATTCAACAGAGATTTATTAATCAATGAATTCTGTGCAAAGTTCAATGAATAAGCCTAATGGGGGAGTAGATATTGAAGTAAGAAAAATGATGTAAGTCTCTACCCTCACACAGTTTACAATCTAGCAAAGTTACGATTTGTTCTGATCTCTAACATTGTATATTCTTGGAGTTGTGTTATGTTCTTTTACCTAAAGTTCCTCTCCATTTCACAAAGAATTCTGAAGCTCAGGTTTTCATAAGGAGTCCTGTTACTATACTTTCAAGAGTATTTTATTGAACTCTCTTAACAACCTACTCCCACATACAACATATATCTTTTTCTTATGTGATGGCAGGCGATCCAGAAAATGCATACCAAACCTACTCCTCTCAATATTAGCTTTGAAAACAGCAGTGAGAAAAGGTTGAAGCTTGGGGCAGTGTCCCCTCCATGCCAGGAGCAGAGCAAAATTTGACATAAAATTAAAATCAATAAATAATTGGAGAAATAAATAAACCACAGAAAAGGAACTTGACTGTAACAAATTACTATGATGATAGGAAAGATCAAGACAGAAGCCCAGAAAAAACACAGCTCCAAAGCAACTCTAGGCAAAATGTCAAAGAAAAAATAGAAGTTGAATACAAACTCCACAAGAATTCTTAGAGGATTTCCAAAACAATTTTTCAAAATCAAATAAAAGAGACAGAAGCAGCATGGTGAAAAGTAATGAGAGTAATCCAAGAAAATTATGAAAATTCAACATTGGTGAAAACAGAAACAATACTGAAGAGAATACACCTTAAAAAGAAGAATTTGCCAAATTGAAAAAGAGGTACAAAAACTCACTGAAGAAAAGGACTCCCTAAGAAGTGAAATTGACCAAATGGGAAAAATTACAAAAGTTCATTAAAGAAAATAATTCTTTAAAAATTAGAATTGGACAAGTTTAACCTGTCAAGACACCAAGGAAATATCAAACAAAATTAAAAGAATGGGAAAAATAGAAGACAATGTGAACAATAATTTAGGAGAAACAATGGACTTAGAAAATAGATTAAGGAGAGATAATTTAAAAATTATCACTATCAAAAAGAGCTTCTTAATAAATGGATGGATGAACAATTGAATAAATAAAGATCCTAAGCAACATTTTTCAAGAGATGTTTATGAAAACTGTCCTGATATCTTAGACCCAGAGGATAAAATAGAGAAAGAAAGAAAATACACTAATCACTCCCTAAAATAAGCATTAAAATGAAAACTTTTGAGAAAATTATAGTGCAATTTCAAAATTCCCAAGTCAAGGAAAATAAAATATTGCAAATAGAAACATTTCAAATATCATGAAGCCATAGTTAGCATCAGACAAGATTTAACATTCTCCACATTAAAAGATTAGAGGGTTTGAAATATGATAATCTGGAGCAAAACTGAGTATAATCATTTATGGGGGGATGGAGAGTGTTAGGATCTTTAATAAAATGGAGGATTTTTAAGCATTCCTGATGAAAAGACCAGAGCAGAAGAGAAAACTTGACCTTTAAATACAAACTCACGAGAAACATAAAAAGGAGAACATGAAAGAAAAATCATGAGGAAATCAATAAGGATAAGAAGTTTACATTTTTATAAATATATATATATATATATATATATATATACACACATATATATATGAGAATGATACTTGTAATTCCCAGTAAGTTTCTCATTTCTGGAGCAATCAGAAGAAGTATACATAAACATAAGGTACAGGTATGTGTTATGGGCCAGAACTCTTAATATGAAACAAAGGGATCTTACAAGTTACTAAGTCAGTGGAATTGATAGAGAAAATAGTTATCTAATTTAGCATGGTTCAGTAAGATTTATTTAATCCTACAAGGAGATGTTATGGGTCAGAACTTCAAACAAGGTACTAAGTGGAATTGAGGAGACAATAGTGAGATCTAATTTAGCACTGATTTAATCCTACCACAAATAATGGTTTCCTTGTGATATAATGATTGGTTTTTTTACTCAGTGAGGAAGATATAAACTAGAAGTCTCAGCCAGAGAGATTCAGAGAGACAAGAGGACAAAAGGCTGGAGGCTGAAGGCTGGAGCATAAACCCTTGGATTCTGATAGATTGATCCCATCTCACACCACCTTGGTGGCAGGCTCTCCTCTTTCATTTCTGTACTGAAACCAAGATTCTGAAAGGCCTCCAGAAAAGTAGCTGAGCCCCAGTGAAGGAGATAAGACTTTGGAATAGACAATAAAGTATTTGGACTTTAACAGCTGGCTCCACTCATGGTGATTACTGAACTGAAAGGAAGGCTGCCTCTAGAGACCTCAAGAAAATCTCAATAGAGAACATTACATTTTAGAGAGAGTATTACAGATATGAGTTGACTACAATGAGATGATTTCAGTGAAAATGAAGTTCTTGGAGAAGGGGAAAGGGAGAGAAAGAAGTAGGGAAATTCTCTCACATAAAAGAGGTGTTAAATTTTTTTTTACAATGGAGAGGATAATGGAAGTGGCAGGAAATATTTAAACTTTGATTGGATTTGCCTCAAAGAGAATATAACATAGAAAGTTAGTTGAATAAAGAAATCTATCTTCCCCTATCAGGGAGTAAGAGGAAAAAGAGAGGAAAGAAGAGAGAGGATTGACAAAAGAGAGAGCTGCTCAAGGAAAGGGTCATCAGAAGTAAAAGAAAACTTTAAGGAGGAATTAAGGGGTGGGAGAGAGGGAGACCAAAGGAGATGGGAAAGGAAGGAAGGGGATAAGGACAGAGAGTAAGAGGAGGAAGAAGGCAGGGGGAAAGGGAAAAAAATCATTAATAATCATAACTTTGAATGTGAATGAAATGAACTCACATATCAAACAACATGGGTTTTTAAGAGCAGATTAGAAATAAAAGACTGGAGGTGAATCAGTTATGGTTCAAAGTAGCAATTATTATTTCAGACAAAGCAAAATCAAAAAAATGCACCTGAATAAAGAGATAATCTGGAAAACTATTTCTTGTGCAAAAATACCATAGGCAATGAAGTAATATCAATGCTAAAAACGTATATGCACCAAATAGTATAATATTCAAATTGTTAAAGAAAGAAATTGAATGAGTTATAAAAAAAATAAAAAAATAAAACTATACCAGTAAGGGACCCCATTTTTTCCTTTCAGTACTAGAGAAATTTAACCATAAAATAAATAAAAAATAAGTAAATGAGATGAATATATTTTTTATTAAAACTATATGTGATAGACCTCTGAAGAAAATTAAAAGGCAATATAAAGGGGTCTACTTTTTTTTTTCTCAACTCTACATGGCACCTTCACAAAAATTATCCATGTATTAGCATATAAACACCTCATTATCTAATGCAGAAAGGCAGAAATGATAAATACATCCTTTTCAAACCATACTTGCAATAAAATTATATTCAAGAAATAGTCATGTAGTCATAGATTAAAATTTAATTGGGAACTAAATAATTCTAAAGAAAAAATGAATCAAATAAATTGTAAAAGCAATAAATAATTTCATTAAAAGGAATGACAACAATGAAATGACATAGCAACATTTATGGGGTGTAGCCAAAACAGTACTGAGAGGAAAATTTATATCTCTAAATGCTTATTTCATAAATAGTAAAAGAGGAGATCAGTGAATTGAAAATGCAACTAAAATTTAGAGAAATAACAACTTAAAATTTTCGTTTTTAACACCAATTTAGAAAATCAAAAGAGAGATTTTTAAAAACTGAATGTAAAAAAGACATCAAATTAAGAAATAGAACTAAAACTTTGTTTTATGCGGGGGAGGGGGAAACCAAATAGATAAACTATTAATAAATCTGATTTTGAAAAAGAAGAAAACCAAATTGAGTATCAAAAATGAAAAGGGTAAATTCAATACCAATGATGAAATTAAGTCATTTATTAGAGATTATTTTGCCCTGTATAGCATGACAATTTAAATTGTCTACATTAACAGATAAAGAAAAAGAATAGTTATATAACCTTATCTTAGAAAAAGAAGTTGAATAAGTCAGCAGAGAGCTCTATAAGGAAAAAAAAATCCCAAAGACCAGAAAGACACACAAGGGTATTTTACAAAACATTTAAAAATAGTCAATTCCAATCCTATATAAACCATATGAGAAAAATGAAAAAAGGAAAATAGTCCTACCAAATTTCTTTTATAACAAAGATAAGTTACTGGTCTGAAGAATGCAGAGTGAGAACAGAGAAAGAAGATGATAGACCAATTTCCCAAATGAATGTTAATGGAATTTTAAAAAACAAAATACTGTTAAGATTACAATACCATGTAACAAAGATCATATATTGCGATTAAGTGGATTCACACCAAAAATGACTGATTAGAGAAATGCAAATTGAAACAATTCTGAGATTCTATCTCATATCTTTCAGCTTGGCTAATATGAGAGAAAAGGAAAATGACAAATGTTGGGGGGATGTGGAAAAAATTGGAACACTAATGCATTATTGGTGGATTTGTGAACTGATCCAACCATTGTGAAGAGCAATTTGAAATTATGTCCAAAATGGAACCAAATTGTACACACCCTTTGATCCAGCAATAGCATTATTAGATTTGTATCCCAAAGACATCATAAGATGTTTTCAACAAAACAAACAATCAAATAAACAAACGAAAAACCAACTAGTAAGATTTACTCGAACAGATGCAAAATGAATGAGTTAAAAAAAGCAGGTCACAGACTTTGGAGATTGGGTGTCCATACTAAGTTTGGTTTTAATATAATGAGTCCTAGGGAGGAGTAAGGGATGGTGAAGGAATGAGGGTACTAGGTTGCCTAAGGAGGGACAAAGTGGCCTAATAAATAAACCAGGTCAAAATTCCTCTGCTATAAATAGAGCCTTGGGCATATAGATATCCCCTACATGGTCAAATGAGGAGATTCTGAATTTTTTTTTTTTTTTTTTTTGAGGCTGGGGTTAAGTGACTTGCCCAGGGTCACCCAGCTAGGAAGTGTTAAGTGTCTGAGATCAGATTTGAACTCGGGTCCTCCTGAATTCAAGGCTGGTGCTCTATCCACTGCGCCACCTAGCTGCCCCTCTGAATTTTTTTAAAAAGGTATATTTTATGGTAGAGGAAACACACACTTATTATATACTTATTATCTACATTGTACATGGAGGGCTTTTCCTAAATGCTTTTTGGAGAATATCTTAGGTTTAACTCATACCACCATTTTTCTTAGATCTGTGAAGGGAGGCGAAATGAGTGAGAAAAGTCTGACTTTGCCAGACTGGAATCAGACCCCCAGTAATTAATTTCTTCCACTTGAATCTAGGACCACAGGAAAGGTCGCCCTTGGGATCATAGGTGTCACTGCAGCATTAGGCCATTTAGGAAACATACATACAATGTAAATTTATATTGACTCAGATTTGTGAAGAGGTTTCCTTCCCTTTTCAATAAGGACATATGATAGGAATCCAAGAATAAGAGAGCCATCAAACATCAGTCAATGATATGAGTCAAAGAGGAGAAGAGCCAACAGCCTAATTGTCTCATTTTACAGAAAACAGGTTGTGAGAGAAATTTGTTAAGGACAGACAGCAGACGCAGACCTCCGCTATCCAGTTCTCTCTTAGTTCTTCATCCTTTCTCTAATTTTACCAGTAGAAGTCAGTCTCCAGCAGCTTTTATTTTGTGGGGCTTGAAGACAAGCCCCAAACTGTTGGGCTGGATTCATCTCAGACATTGATTTGAATTCACTCTGGGGTTTGACGTATCCTGCGTAGAACTTGCCCTTTCTCTGGAGAGAGCCTATAACTTCCATACCTTCCTCACAATAAATAATTAAAAGCACTCATTCCAGGAGCTTCATTAGAATCCTCCATTGGTCCTGGCCCCCTGCCCTCCACCAAATGCACAGACTCATTTTGACAAATGTCACTGGTCCCCACAGCTAACTCATTCTGGGTTGCAAATTTAATGATCTTGACGATTGCGGATCATGTCCCCCTTGTAATGTGGTGCTTTTGGAGACAGTACCTCCTACATCCTGCAATTAAAGCATGGGCCGTATGTACAGTAATTAGTCGCCAGCAATGAATGTCAGGCTGTTGCAGGGGTTAGTCGGATCACAATGATTTCAGTAATAATTATTCTAGCAGTCAGAGATTATTTTTTTTTTCAGAAAGCCACTCACAGAGGTAATTTCTATGCTACCCAATTTCATTTGCTGAGTTACCATTGTTTCAAAACAAATGAAAGAACAGCATCAAGGTGACTGGTTCCAAATTGTTAGTCCAAGAAAAAATCTGAGAGAGGGATGGATGGGAGGTGGACCCATGCATGTTGATAATTATAGATTACAGGAGAGAAAACAGGAACCTATTAATTTTTCAGATGCGAGAGTTGAACAGAGGTTCAAGTCATCACAACAGCATGCTAATGGCAGCTGTTTTGAGCAGGATTATAGTCAGATTTTCCATTGCTTTATTTTTATGTCAGCTTCTTGCTCCAACAATATGGGAAGAGGACGGATTGGTCTCGCTCCACTTGAGGATTCGTAAATGCTGTCATCTGTTTGGAAATGGTTAATAAGCAGCCCTGCTCCCTGCTTTGGAGTGGCAGAATCTGAATAACCAGATTTCCATCACTGAAAGAGCCAATTTTCATTTCTTCCTTATATGTTCAGGCTCCTTTAATACACCTGCTGCAAAAGACTTAGCAGAGGAGGGATTTGAATAATAACACTACTTTACATTTAAATTGGGCCTTTCATCCAAGTATCTCAAAGCACTTTGTAAACATTATCCACGGAAATATGTTATTAACATCACTTTCGAGATAGGAAAACCTGGTTCATGATGGCAAGTGACTTGCCTAAGGTCGCATGTTAAAACAGCGGGCATAGCTCAGGGGTCATTTGACAATTTCATCACCACTTTATGACTCAAATTACTAAGCCCCCTCCCAGCCTCAGTTCATCAAATCTGGACTGATTATAACACAAATCCTTTCCCTTTCCCCCAGTAGAGGAGTTGGGGAATTCATAGTTTATTCTATCCCTAGTCATTTCCTGTGTTCCTTTCAGCAGATGCTCTTTCACTTGCTGCCAGTGTGGACACTTCTCGCTTGTCTTTGTCTTGAAATTGATCCTAAAAGAGAGGAGTTTTCTTTCTTGAATCCCACTTTGCTCGGTTTAAAACTGTCTTCCATGAAAACTTAATGCTATACTTAAAATGTGTGTTTGAAAGTGAGAGGAGAATCCACAATTCCTATTTGCAAATATAATTTGTGGTTTGAATTGCATTCCGAATTGATGTTAATGAACGTGGAGGTTGCCAAATGAAAGATTTAAAATCTTTAAAATGGAAACTCTATCCATATTAGATTTCAGTGTTTAGTTCCCTACTTAGACTTCGATGAGTTTGAGGCTGTTCTTGCTTCAATGAACATTGTGTTCTATAGCAGATGTTCAAAGGGGAGTCTTTTTTTTTTTTCAATTGTAGGTCATAAGATGTTAATAAAGAAGTCTAAGAAATATTTCCATTGAATTAAACCATTGGTACAAATAATTCCAAATGGTATCTCTGCTACCGAATCACCCGTTCACTCTAGCCAAGTCACTTCCCCTTCTGTGGATTGTCAGTTTTTTCATCCGTAAATGGACTAGTTTGGATTAGATGAGTTCTAGGAGACTTTCAAATCAAATCACGTGTTTTATGCTCATATCCATGAAGATTTTACTTCTGAAACAACAAACCGGAGGAAAGCTCAGCTAGACCAAATTCAGAGGGAAAAATGGTGCTGGTCAAATTGCTGTTACTGCTGTGGTGTTGGTAACAACCAACACCATTTGTTCTTTTAGTCATGTCTGATTTTTCATGATACCTTTTGGGAGTTTTCTTGGCAAAGATGGTGAGTTGGTTTGTCATTTCTTTCTTCAACTTATTTTACAAATGAGGAAACTAAGGTAAAGTGTTAAATGGATAGATTTGTGTGTGTGTGAGGCAATTGAACTTAAGTGACTTGCCCAGGATCACGCAGCTAGTATTAAGTGTCTGAGACCAGATATAAACTCAGATCCCTCCTGACTCCAAAGCCAAGGCTCTGTCTACTTTGCCATCTAGTTGCTCCCAAAACAGAGTTAAATGACTTGCAAAGGATCACACCGCTAGTGAGTGTCAGAGATCTCATTTGAACTCAGGTCCCCCTGACTAATGGCCCAAAGGGTCACCTTGGGGCCCCTGGGAATATGATAGCTGCCTTCAAGTACTTAAAGGATTGGAGCAATAGGTAGATACTTAGTAGAAAGGTAGATAGATAGAAATTTGGTAGTTTAGCCTCTTTTAAAAATTGTTTTTATTGATTCTTTTTAATTGTTTCCCTTACAGTCAATTTTCTTTATATCTACCCACATGTCCTCAAGCCCTATCTTGTGAAAATAATAGCAAAAGAAAATTTAGCAAAACCCAATTTCCCAGTCTTTCCTCCCTTTTCCCTCTGAAGTTTCCTCCCACTTAAATTTGTATAGGTTGTACATACATGGTTGCTACCATGTCATTTCTCCATTAGAATATGAAGGGCGGAGACTATGTTTTTGCCTTTCTTTGTATATTCAGAGCTTAGTGGTATACAGGAGACTTAGGAACCAATCAATCAGCACACATTGATTAAGTGCTTACCAGGTGCCAGGCACTCAGCTAAGCACAAGGACTACACAAAGAGGCAAAAGATAATCTCTGTCCTCAAGGAGTTTATAATCTTTTTTTATTTATTTTAAAATTAATTTTATAATTATAATTATAACTTTTTTGACAATACATACGCATAGGTAATTTTTTACATCATCCCTTGCACTCCCTTCTGTTCCAAATGTTCCCCTCTTTTTCCCTCCACCCCCTCCTCTAGATGGCAGGCAGACCCATACATGTTAAATATGTTATAGTATATCTAGATACAATATATGTGTGCAGAACCGAATTTCTTATTACACAGGAAGAATTGGATTCAGAATGTAAAAATAACCAGGGAAGAAAAACATAAGTGCAAACAGTTTACACTCATTTCCCAGTGTTCCTTCTCTGGGTATAGCTGATTCTGTTCATCATTGATCAATTGGAACTGAATTAGCTCTTCTCTATGTTGAAGATTTCCACTTCCATCAGAACACATCCTCATACAGTATCATTGTTGAAGTGTATAATGATCTCCTCGTTCTGCTCATTTCACTCAGCATCGTTTCATGCAACTCTCTCCAAACCTCTCTGTATTCAGCCTGCTGGTCATTTCTTAACAGAGCAATAATATTTCATAACCTTCATATACTATAATTTACCCAACCACTCTCCAATTGATGGACATCCATTCATCTTCCAGTTTCTAGCCACTATGAAAAGGGCTGCCACAAACATTTTGGCACATACAGGTCCCTTTCCCTTCTTTAGTATTTCCTTGGGATATAAGCCCAGTAGTATCACTGCTGGGTCAAAGGGTATGCACAGTTTGATAACTTTTTGGGCATAGTTCCAGATTGCTCTCCAGAATGGTTGGATTCTTTCACAACTCCACCAACAATGCATCAGTGTCCAGTTTTCCCACATCACCTCCAACATTCATCATTATTTTTTCCTGTCATCTTAGCCAATCTGACAGGTGTGTAGTGGTATCTCAAAGTTGTTTTAATTTGCATTTCTCTGAACAATAGTGATATGGAACACTCTTTCATATAAGTGGAAATAGTTTCAATTACATCATCTGAAAATTGTCTGTTCATATTATTTGAAGGGAGTTTATAATCTAATGGGCAGGCCATAAGCAAGGCAATATATGGAAAGCAAGCTAGCCAATATATATTTACAGAATAAATGGGGAAAATTAATAGGGGAAGGTAACAGAATTAAGAGAGATTGAGGGCACAATGCTTACTAACTGATTGATTGGCATTGGCGGCATCTGAGAGTACAGGATACATTGCAAACATATGATAATTCATGTCTCTACTGAGGACAGAAGAATTATTCCTCCCGAATCAAAACAGGTTCATGGATTTGTTCTGAGCCTGTCTGTCATTGAGTATTAGTTTCATATCTCTTCTCAGAGACACTCTGTATTATTCTCTGGGAGCTCCTTTCTTTATTCTTTATGTTTTAAACAAGCCTTGCCAAGCCCCCCTGCTTTCCATACATTTAGTGTTTTAGATAATTCAATAAATTCTGTTACAGTCAAAACCACAATTTGTTTGGCTGTTCCCCAATCAATAAGCACGTTATTCTTTCAGCTTTTTTCCCCTATCATTGTGTTGCTTAGAATATAAAAGAAATCATAGCTAAGAATTCTATTGTGTTATATAGTACTTTAAGATTTGGAAACATATGCCTGAGAGATAACATGTACTTAATACTCCTTGATTTGTAAAATGAGGAGATTGGACTAGATGGTCGTAATACAAATGGTGGTGAGCCTTTATATAGTTTTTTTAAGGTTTTAAAAATGCTTATATGTAATATATATACATGTAGTATATGAATTATATGAATAATAAGAAGACATTATATATATATATATATATGTGTGTGTGTGTGTGTGTGTGTGTGTGTGTGTGTGTGTGTGTTGTATAGTCATGTTATTTAATTCTTAGGGAGACTTTGTGAGATAGTTGCTCTCATTTTTCCCATTTTACTGTTGAACAAAGGTTAAAAGACTAGCTCAGGGTCACATAGTAAGCTAGTAAGTGAATTTTTGAGGTTGAATTTGAATCATCTTTTTGATTCCTAGCCCATTGCTCTCTACTTCACCACTCACCACTCTACATGGGGTCTCCAGCAAAGGGCATTTTTTTAAAAAGGCTGAACACCTTGGCACATTTTATTAGAACCACAGAGCCTCATAAAGAAGTCCCTCCCTTATTATTGCATGATGAGAGTAAAAGCCACCTTTTTTCCTCAAAGGCAAGGCATGGGGTAAATGAGTCAGGTGATTTTGAAGACTCAGGCTGTCAGTTGTGGTGACACAGTCAGTGGACAAAGACTGCTCCCAACAATATGGTATATGGGTGCAGAATGTCCAGGCATTTTTTGTTCCTCAGACTCACAGAAACAGTTTTTTAGGGTTTTTCTTGTGGATAGTACCATGGTAGGTGGTGTAGATATATGTTAACCCGTCCTTCCCTCACATTATAATTATAATTTCCGAAGATTCAGTTTTGATTGTTCTGTTATACTTTCCACTTACTTTCTTGTGTGTGTGTGTATGTGTTGTGTAGTCTATTATCTTTTTTTGTTTTTGATTCTTTGATAAATGTGTGTGTATAAATATATATACATATATAATGTATATATATTCTACTTATTTCACTTTGCAACAAGTCATGTATTTATCTTTTTCTTTGCATTATCTTGGTTTGAATGCTGTTGTTTCTTGTTGTTTTGTTGTTTTTGTTGTTGCCCATAATGTTTCTGGAGGATATACCAACAATCTCTGTGTCTAAGGGTATGGAAATTTTATTAACTTATGTGATATAAATCCAAACTGCTTCCAAATGATGACAGTAATCTGCTGCTCCACCAACAGTGCATTAGGAGCACTATGTCTGCATAATACCTCTAATATTGCCCATTTCAAGTTTATATGGTATTAGCCAGTTGATTGGCTATATATTTATTTTTCTCTTATTATTAGTGATTTGGAAGGTTCTTTCATATGGCTGTTGAGTTTGAAATTTTCTTTTGAGAACTATTTGTCTATATTGTTTGTTCATTTTGAGAACTTTATAATAGTTTTGTGTGCTGTTTTGTTCTTTTTTAAAATATTAAATTAAATTTTAAATTCATTTTTAACACTCATTGCTTTGTGAGTTGTGTAGGGAAAGAAAAATCAGAGCAAGAGGAAAAAAGCATGGGAGGAATAAAAAGAAACAGAAAAGAGAAGTGAACATAGCATGTGTTGATTTACATACAGTCTCCTTAGTTATTTTTCTGGATGAAAACATTTTCTGAACAGTCTATTGGGATGGCTTTGGATCACTGAACCACTGAGAACCAAGCCTTTCAGAGTTGATCATCGCACATTGTTGCTATATTGTGTACAATCTCTAGTCCTGGTTCTGCTTGCTTCACTCAGAATCAGTTCATGTAACTCATTCCAGATATTTCTAAAATCAGCTTGTTCATTATTTTTAGAGAATAATAATAATATTTCCATCATCTTCATGTACCTCAGCTTCTTCAACAATTCCTCAATTGATGGGAATTTACTCATTTTCCAATTCCTCATTTATTCTGTAAATATATATTGGCTAGCTTGCTTTTCATATATTGCCTTGCATGTAGCCTGCCCATTAGATTATAAACTCCCTTCAAATGATACGAACAGACAATTTTCAGATGATGAAATTGAAACTATTTCCACTTATATGAAAGAGTGTTCCAAATCACTACTGATCAGAGAAATGCAAATTAAGACAACTCTGAGATACCACTACACACCTGTCAGATTGGCTAAGATGACAGGAAAAAATAAAGATGAATGTTGGAGGGGATGTGGGAAAACTGGACACTGATGCATTGTTGGTGGAGTTGTGAAAGAATCATTGTACTAGGAATGTTAGTTTTGGAAATAAGAAAAGAAAAAGAAATTAAAGGAATTAAAATAGGCAATGAGAAAATAAAACTATCACTTTTTGCAAATGATGATACTAGGATGATGAGAATCCTAGAAAATCATTCAAAAACCTACTGGAAACAATTCACAGCTTTAACAAAGGTTCAGTACAGACAATAAACCCACACAAATCATCTGCATTTTGATATATTACTGAAAAAGCCCATCAACAAGAAATAGAAAAATAAATTTCATTTAAAATTATTGTAGACAAAATAAAATACCTGGGCCTCTATCTGCCAAGACAAACCCATGTACTGTATGAACACAATTACTAAACACTTTTCACGCAAATAAAGTTGGATCTAAATAATTGGAAAATGCTGATTGTTCATGGCAGGGCCAAGCTAATATAATAAAAATGAACATTCTGCCTAAATTGGTCTACTTCTCTTACCAATCAAATAACCAAAAGATTATTTTATAGAGCTAGAAAGATAATTTTAAAATTCATCCGAAGGATCCAAAGGTCAAGAATATCAAGGGAATTGATGGAAAAAAAAAAAAAAAAACTACAAACGATGGTTGTTTAGCAGTACCAAACCTAAAACTACATTCAAAAGCAGCAGTAATGAAAACCATTTGGTCCTAAGAAATACAGTAGTGGATCAGTGGAATAGATTACATACACATGACACTATAATGAAGGACCATAGCAGTCTAGTACTTGGTAAACCCACAAATTCTCACTTCTAGAATAAGAACTCATTTAAAAAAAAAATGCTGAGAAAACTGGAAAATAATAGGTCAGAAACTTGGCAGAGACCTAAATCTCACACCCCATACCAAAATAAGGTCAAAATGGGTGCACAATTTGGGCATAAATGATGTCACCATAAACAAATTTGGAGAACAAGGGATAATTTACCTATCAGATCTTTGGAGAAGGGAGGAATTTATGACCAAAGAAGAACTATACAACATTATGAAAGATAAAATGAATAACTTTGATTACATTAAATTAAAAAGAGTTAGCACAAACAAAACCAACAGAAATAAGATTAAAAGAGAAGTAAAAAGCTGGGGAAAATCTTTACAGCCAGTGTTTCTGATAAAAGTTTCTTTTCTAAAATATGTAAAAAATGATGTCAATTATAAGAATACAAATAATTCCCCAATTAATAAGTGGTCAAAGGATATGAATAGAAATTTTTCATATGATGAAATTAAAGCCAACTATAGTTGTATGAAAAACTGTTCTAAATCATTATTGATTAGAAAAATGTAAAATTCAAACAACTCTGAGGTGCCACTTCACACCTTCTCAAATTGGCTAAGGTGACCAGAAAAGATAATGATAAATGGAGGAGGGAATGTGGGAAAACTGGGACAATAATGCATTGTTGGTGGAGTTGTGAAATGATCAAACCATTCTGGAGAGGAGTCTGGAACTATGCCCAAAGGATGATAAAACTATATATCATCTGACCCAGCAGTACTACTAATGGGTCTGTATCCCAAGGAAATCATAAAAGAGGGAAAAGGACCCACGTGTGCAAAAGTGTTTGTAACAGCTCTTTTTGTGAAGAGGAGAGGAGAGGAGAGGAGAGGAGAGGAGAGGAGAGGAGAGGAGAGGAGAGGAAAGGAGAGGAGAGGGTTTCATATTGTGTATTATGTTAATAGTTTTTTGACACAGGTAGGACATATAGTGATGGCACAATTATATGGGTGAGAAGAATTGTATGTCATTAAGTAACTTTCTTGAGAATCAGTCTCTAAATCTTAGAACTAGAACCCAGAATTCCACAATGTTTGCAGCATCACAAGATCTTTGCCCTAAAACTGAAGGCACCTCAGAAGAGGCCATCCAGTCCAGTTGTCTAAATTTGAGAATGGGAAACTGAGTCTCAGAAAGGGTAAACTCAGGAGCAGGTTGAGGATTTAATCTGGTTTCTTTAATTACAAACCCAGTGTTCCTTCCTCTCTTATGCTTTCCACTTCAGGATGCACAGGAAGCTTTTCTGTTAGGTAGGCAACCTAGAATGATCTCCATTTTATGGATAAGGAAATCAAGATTCAGTAAAGTGAAGTACCTTGACTTGACAAAGATAGACTATATGCCAGGATTCAAAATTAGTTCTTCTACCTTCAAGTCCAAGGTTTTCCCAATTAAACTACCAGCTTAGTTTGCTACTTTGATAGATTGAAGTGCTTTCTAATGAGAACCTCCTCCTGTTAGTATAGATTCCCAATGTATCTCGGCCTTTATATTCTGAGTAATTCTTACCCATGTTCCTCTGTAAGACAGTTTGCTGGAAAACATCCTGGTCTTTTAATATTTTCAGATATTAGCACAAAATTTGATCTTTTTTACTAGCTATTCTTTTATTCAATACATGCCCATTGACCAGAATGCATCAGAAAACAATTCTAGAGCACTGAATGTCAAAGGAGGAACTTCTACACTGTATCGGGCCCACACTGACAGTAACAGCAATTTACTTGTTTTATTTTAGAAACTGTAGGATAATCCACAGAAAGTATGAAGAAAAAAATAGAAACAAAAGTCCTTCTACAGTGTACTGTATCTCTTCGCCACCACCTGCCATCAGAGGGGTATATGCAAGCAAAATTGCACCGAAGTCTCTTTGAAGGGGGTGGGGATTTATTGTTTTGTGAAAGCAGTGGTTAATAACAAGTGCCACTGCTACCTTAATTATGTCCTTTCCTTTTGTGAAATCCATTACAGCCAAGCACTTCTCATTTATTTCCAAGGCTCCTCCATGCAGGTACAGTTATGAAAGGATATGAGCATGGATGGTATTGTGTGTATTAGCATTCAAATAGGACACCAGTTTCCCCTTGTTGCTTCATAATTCTCATATCTATTACTGTCACAAAAGGCTCTTTAAACTCAAGTAGGATTCATTCAAGTTGATTTTCCAACACTGGATTTGTTTTGTTCACATTCAATAAGCTTACATCATTTTAAAGCGAATTTAATGCCCAGGAAAGGTGACCAATTCAGAGCTCTCCCACACACTGGGATGTGCCACAGCCAGCAAGCCTATGGAAGGCTCACAGGAAATGTAAGTGTTTCCTCCAGCTTGGAAGGTTGACATAGACTAGAGCAGGAGATGCTATTGGTAGACAGAAAGCCCAGTTTTGTTGTGCTTTGGCCTTTGGGGAGAGTAGTGGAATAGGATGAGAAGAGGGACTTTGCAGAGCAGCCTTACCTTTTACTATCCCTATCACCTTGGCAAATGACTTATCCACTTTGTTCTACTTCCCTTATTAGCATGAGGCCTTTACTGGTTATGTGGGAGTTGGACCCCTCCCTTTCCTTAGAGGCACACTAAGAAAAGTATCTTGGATTTACTCCCTTTGCATACATTTAAATGCAGAAATGCTTCCCTTCTCTGATAGAAGCTGAACTTCTTAAGGGCCAGATTTAGCTCACTTCTAGGAACTAGTGGCTCAGTAGATGGAGCCCTGGGCCTGGAAGACATGAGTTCAAATCCAACCTCAGACACTCACTAGCTGGGCCACCTTGGGCCACTGTTTGCCTTAAGCTACTGAAAAAGGAAATGGCAAATTGTTCTAGTATCTTTGCCAAAAATATCCCAAGGAGAGCTTGTAGGATCAAGAAGGATTTTGGACAACAATGATACTGTGCTAAGTGATGGAGAAGGGGGAAAGAAGCTTGTTGAAGCAACATCCAGAAAGATCGCAGTGCATGCAGGAGATGGGGGAGAAGTAAGGACTGGGATGCCAGGTCATAAAGGGCTTAGGACTCCAAAAGGGGTTTTTATATCGCATCCTGGATGTCAAACGGAGCCAATGGAGTTTATTAAATTAGACTGGTTGACATAACTGACTGAATTCTAGGAAGATCCTTTTGACAGCTTAAGGGAAGGATGGGCCAGAATGGGGAGAGACTTTTGGCTGAGGACTAAGAAGTATTCTTTGTAAGTAAGAAGTAAGTTTTGTAAGAAGGGTCTGCATAATCTGGGCCCACCCAGCTCTGCCCCTAACACTTTGTGCTGCCTTTTGCTCTCTGCATCCTTTCCTTATCTGTAAACTAAAGTGTCTTGAGCAGTGGCGCTGAACTCAGGTAGAACTAGGAGTCACCAAACTGTTGAGCTAGAAATATGCATGTATACATATATGCATGTATGTGCATAAATCTCTCTCTATATATGTATACATACTTATGCATATGCATGTGTGTTTGTGTGTGCATTATATACACACCCAGGAATTATATTTTAATCTGGTTCAGGCTCTGTCAAGAGAGTTATGAGCCATCTGCAGCCTATCATGGCTCCTGTATATTGATCTAGAAATCTGCATGTATACACATGAGTATGTATATGTGTAATCTCTCTATATATGTATATATACATATGCATATGCATGTGTGTTTGCGTGTGCATTATATACACACCCAGGAATTATATTTTAATCTGGTTCAGGCTCTGTCAGGGGGGTTACGAGCCATCTGCGGCCTATCATCCAGGTCTTTGGCATGGCTGGTTTAGACAACAACAAACATCTAAGATTCCTTTCAGTTCTGGGGTCCTGTAATTCTCTGATGTATGCATTTCATTTCATTATTTAAAAGAACCGGTTGCAAAAGTGAAAAATCATGAATTCCTAAATCTGGGACTAATCTACTACTGTCAAAGTATCACCAACATAATCTAAAGACGTAATACCGAATCAGTATGGTGCATTTCCTTGCTTATGCCTTAATATCGCTCAGTTTTAGTTATCTCCTTTGTGAAATGGGAATGTTAATGTTATACCATAGTCATACTCCACAGAGTGCTGCTGTAGAAAACAGTTTTCCTATCTTCAGGTTTGTTCCAATAGGAATTTTTAAAAAGTACTTTTAAAGTCTAATTACGATCATAGATTCGTAAGTACCTAGAGATCCTCTCGTCCAAATTTCCCAGTTCCCAGATGAAGAAACCGAGACCAAAGTCAACACAGGTAATGAGTGAGAAGGCTGAAAATTCACGATGACAGTTCAACAGGCAATCAATTCAGCATTCGTCCTGCAAATGACAAAAGCAGTTCTAACTTTTCTGAGCAATTTAGAATTACAGAAAGATGTGAAAGCCGGGAGTGATGTTACAAGCCATCTAGTTAACATCTGCCCCATTTTCTGTAGGTGGCGACAGGTGCTCGAAGAGTAGCAGAGTCCTGCGCAGGGATCTGGAATTCAGATCTTGAGTTTCCTATGTAAGGCTTTGCCAGAACGTTATACAACTGCCTCTTGACCTTTGTGATTGAACTGGACAGTTTGAGGGCGTAATGAGAAACCCTGAACTTTCCGTCTTCCTCCAGGTATCTCTCACCACTAAATATTACACTCTTGTAAGCCTCCTGAATATTTTCAGAAAGCACCCATGGTACAATATTTTTAGCTTCCCAGGACAACCGAGAGAGTGATGTGAAGTATGGATCCAGTGAAATGGCATTTTTCACCCACCACATATAATGCTTTTTTGATTCTATAAACACACACACACACACACACACACACACACACACACACACATACATACACACACAAACACATGACCAGATGAAGAAGTCCGTGCAGCAGAGCCAACCTCAATCCATCTTTCCCACAAATCAATGGACTGAGCAGTAATAACTAACCAGGAAGAAAAAGTGTTTCAGGGTTCAGATGAGCAACCTAAAGGGAAAGGGAGGATGAACCTATCATAGCTTCTGGTTCCCGATGGCATTTACAAATTAACTTTGGCTCCTCGGTGAGAGGGTAATGAAGCTTGTGACGAGGACAGAGAAATGGAAAGCACCTTGCATCTTGTGTAGCCAACCCTTTAATTCAGAAGATCCAAAGAAATTGATTTGTCTAAAGTTAAACAAGTAAGAGATGGAAGAGCAACGGATAAGGCCATATTTCCCCAAGAATAAATCCAGTCCAACAAACATTTATTAACCGATGCTTTCTGTGTGCGAGGGAGCATCCTAATGACTAGAGAAATCAATACAAAAATGTGAGTGGTACAAGGGATTGAGAAGTGGACAAAGTGTCCAGAATGCTCATGTTCAACTCCTGCGCAAGGCACTTACAAGACATGTGATCCTGGGCAAGTCACTTGATCTGTTTGATCCTCAACTTCTTAATTTGTAAAAAGAGAGTGTTGAACCTGATCCTCCAGGATTCCTTCCACTTTGAACTGCATGATCAAAGTGAATTTCAAGCACTTTGAATTCTTCCTGGAGAATATAAAGAATATATGGACCTCCCATGTACAGAGATGAACACTGAGAGATGATTTCAGGAAAAGCAACGAGGTGTGTGTGTGTGGTCTTTGTGTGTGTGTGTGTGTGTGTGTACGCGCGTGTGTGTGCGTGCGCGCGTGTGTGTGTGTGAATGGTGGATGTGTGCCTGTGCATGATCCCTTTGACAGGTTGGGAAAATTTTTAAACAAAATAAGTATATTTACAAAGGAAAGGAAAGGAAAATTATGTATATTTACATAGGAAATTTACAAAGGGAATATATAAAACTTGTTATTCAGGCTTATCTGACTGTGTGATTGCATTTGGGGTTTTCTTGGCAAAGGCCTTTTCCTTCTTCAGGTCATTTTACAGATGAGGAAACTGTGGCAAATGTGACATGGCCAAGTTCTCACAGCTAATAAGTGACTAGAGCAGGATTTGAATTCAGTTCTTCCCGACTCCCAATCCAGCACTCTTTCTCCTGGGCCAGCAGCTGTCCTATGAAGAGATTTTCAAGAACCTTTAGTTCAGAATAAAAAGACCTGGCTGGCCTCTTGTCTCTCCCTCTTTTCTCATATTTGAAAGGAAGGGCTTCACTACAAGGCCATTTGTGGGTTTAATCTGCAGTCTTTTCCCCTTACATTGGACAAGCTTGGCTCTTGCCTCAATTTACCTGTGCTTTAGTGCTGCCTCCTCTCACAGCAGTGCTGCATCTGCTCTTAATGCTGGGCTTTGATGAGAGGGATGCTGGGAAGATGGCAGAGCAGTTTGGAGCATTTCTAGCTCTCCAGATGTCCCCACATATAAAAGAAAATTGCACTTCAGTGAGGGGGAGGGGACAAAGAAGCCTTGGGGCAGAGCAGAGATCCTCCTGGGATACCTCAGAAGACTGAAGACCCTGGAGGAGGATTAACAGGGGTTAAAGTAAGCACGTTGGATCCAAATCTGAGCAAGCAACTAGAGGGGAGCCCTGGGGCTAGCTGGGGTCCTAGGGAGCCTCAGCCCTGCCCTGCCACAGGAACTTTCACTTTCTGGACTGCCTGGAGTGTCAGGGTCTGAATCTGGGCAGACTCAGGCAGCCATTGCTGATGAGGAGCACCAGGTCCAGCTGTGCTGCAAAGACACGGAACCAGCACTCAGTGACAGTGCCAGGGGCAGGGAAGCTCTGGACAGCCGGCACTTGAGGGGGCGGCTTTTGGTTTGGGGTCCAGGTCAGAGGGAAGAGCTGATGTGAAGCCAGGGGCACCATCCCCACCCCAAGGAGAAGAGGTGCTGACACTATTAACAGCAAAGGGAAAGACCCCAACCATATAAACTTTCTATGGAAATAGAGAAACCCAGAGGAACATAGAGAGTAAAAAAGCCTCTCCTACCCCAAAGGCTCCCCGCCCAGAGAGAATCTGTAGAAGAACTCTTTTTTTAAGGGGAAAATTAAAATAAGCAAAAACAAACTAACAATCCAAGAAAAAGAAAGTTATGAAAAGAAAGTCAACCAACTAGAAAAGGAGGTCCTGAGTCCCACAGAAAAAAATAACTTTGAATATTAGAATTAATCAAGAGGAATTTAGTGAAATTACCGGGGAGAAAATCATAAAACAAAATATAAAGAATGAAAAACTGGAATATAATGTTTTATTATCACATATGCTTTCTTGAAATTGAAATTTATTGTTGCTTATTTCGAATCCTCCCTGATTTGCTGGGTACATGAGAACATTTCATTTTATTTTTCATTTTTCTGTCCTTTTTTCCCCCTGTTTTTTCTCATGTTCTCTTTAAGTGTTAAGCAAAGAAAGAAAGGAAATACTCTTTCATTTAATGTCCAATTCTTCCATGAAGCCCATTTTTAATCCTTTTCTAGAAGAAATATGCTCTCCCCTCACCTTCTCTGGCTGCTTTTCCTTTTTGGGCATTTTTAATCTTCCAATTAGATCATAAACTCCTTGCAGAAAGATATGTCCCCTCCTTCATCTAGCATGAATTCCCAAGAAAAATTGCTAAATCATACATGAGAATCTTTGCCTATACCCTGGATTAGAAAACAACATAAGTACTTCAACAAAGAGAAGAGCTAATCCAATTCCAATTGATCAATGATGGACAGAATCAGCTCCACCCAGAAAAGGAACACTGGGAAATGAGTGTAAACTGTGAGTATTGTTTTTGTTTTGTTTTGTTTTTCTTCCCAGATTATTTTTAGCTTCTGAATACAATCCTTCCTTTGCAACAACAACAAAATTCGGTTCTGCACGTATATATTGTACCTAGGATATACTATAAGATATTTAATATATATGGGAATGGCTGCCATCTAGGGAGGGGGTTGAGGGAAGGAGGGGAAAAATTTGGAACAGAAGGGAGTACAAGGGATAATGTAGTTAAAAAAAAAAAACCTATGCATATGTACTATCAAAGAAAATGTTATAATTATAAAAATTAATTAAAAAATAAGTGGTTAAAAAAAAGAAAAAAAAAAGAAAACAACATAAGTAGACTGTTATTACTTTATTATTATATTTACTTTGTTAAATTTTCCCCAAGCCATTTTAATCTGGCTATTTGGGGATATCTCTGGTATAGTGGGATGTTGGAGTGGGAGTCAGAGAGCCAGGTTCAAATCTAGATATAAACACTTGAGCAGCTGTGTGAACAGATAAATTGATTATGCTCCCTACATCAGTTTCCTCCTAGAGAGATATATAAATGTGGTTTTTATTGCATATATTAGATATGTAATAAATGTTTATGGAATACAACATAATTGAATCTGTTGATTATTTTGGCAACTTGTTGTATCAGCAGCCAGTAAAGCATGGGGCTTCTAAAATGAGTAAATCATCATCCCAGTTTCTTTTACAAACATTTATATAGGTATGTTTAATGTATATTTTAATATTCTCATGTGCTATTATCCCACTGAATGAATGGTCATGACATCTTTTACAACATGGAAAAAAATTCACCACAACATACTGAAGCAAAAATAAATCTTGTCTTAGCCATTTTTTAAAAGTCAGGCCCCTGGTTTGAAGAATACAGTTGAACACCTGGCAGCACAATAACATCTGCACAATGGCAAAATTTCCCACCTTGACAAATCTTCTACCTCTTCCTCCCAGGTAACTCCAATATTTTCCAACCCTTTATTTGCACTTTTGAAGAAGCAAAGACATTTCAAAAGTAAATTAGCCATCAGATAATAGGATTAGAATTCTGAATAAAATAGAAAAGGGAGCATCCATGATCTTACACCACTACTTAAGTGGCTGCAATTACATTACGGGTTCTAGGTAAAAGGAGAGGACGTTCCCTCTCACACTGATCTATAGATGTGTGCTGAATCTATCAACGGAGTACTGCTGAATTCCAAACAGAAGCACGTGTTGGCAGTAGGTGTCGTATGGAGGGAGAAAAGGAAAGAGAACTAAGAGCCAACAGCTTTTAGTGCAAGTATTCTGATGAGGATCTCAGCCTGAGCATTTGGAGCAGCCTAGTTGCTAAGGGACTCAAGGTGGAAATCACCTGCCTTGGCTCAGATACATAAGGTAGGAGCTGGAAGGAATCACTCCACTCAACTGTTTAACCTTAGAGTTTGAGAACACTGACCATCAGAGAGGTGAAGTGTTTTGCCCAAGTCATTAACCTATGTGACACAGGAAGAATAATTAACATCTGAGGCAATGCGGGCTGTCTAAGGAGGGTGGACACATCTGGTGTGAAGGCTGGCAAGCCCTTTTCAAAGCTTCTCATTCACCTTCGCAGTCCCTCTTCACCCAGTTCTAACCTGTAGTTCCAGGAAGCTGGAGCATCCTCAGCAGCTGCACCTGGGCAAGTTGCCTCAGCAAACAGGCTATCCCCGGCTGAGGGCAATCAACTGCCTTCAGACCTCATGGTGAGCTGGAAGAGCTGTCATCTGCCAAGCTTGGGAACTTTCCCTGGGAGAATGGACAGATGAGAAGACTTTGTTCCTGTGGCATTGTGGGATAATTGGAGCTTGATCAGTCAATAAAGATACCAAGGCCATCCTGAACCCTTAGGTCTTTGCCAGGTACCTGAATTTTGGTCTTGCCATTAGACTTCAGTGGTTTTGGAAGGGAGAATCAGAATGATGAGTTTTTACAACTCAGTCTCACTTAAATATTTTTGTACATATATCGTTGTAAGGATGTTTCCTTTTTTGCCTTTGGGATACAGGCCTAGTATTGGTATCATTGGTTATGTAGTCCATTGGGCATACTTCCAAATTGCTCTCTAGCAGGTTGAATTAGTTCACAACTCCAACAATGCATTAGTGTTTTAATATTCCCACATTCCCTCAAATATTAGTCATTTCCCTTTACTGTCAGATTAGCCAATTGACAAATATATTGTAGAAGCTCAGAATTGTAATTTACATTTCTTTTATCTTTTTCTCTTTTATTTCTTCCTTTGTTATCCTTGAAATATATATAGCCAATAACAGGATTGGGCATGACAGATCTGCTCTACAAAGTGATTGGACCTCTTCATACCCTTCGCCAATAGTATATGAGACAGGTTTTATTCTTAAAAGATTCTCAAAGTGGACTTTCTTCATTTTTATTATGTTTGCTAATTTGCTCAGTTTGGGGAGTAACCTCAGAATTATTGTAATTTACATTGACTTTGTTATTACTGGTTTGAAATAATCTTTCATATAATTGTTAATAGTTTCTAATTCTTTCCTTCGAAAGTCTTGGTTTATATATGTTGACTCTTCAGATATTCTCATCAATAGTGATTTAGAGCATTTTTATATGATAATAGATAGATTTGATTACTTTGATAAATTCTTGTTCATATCCTTTGACTATTTATCAATGGAGGGACAGCTCTTATTTCTGCAAATTTTACTCAGTTTTCTGTATGTTGGAGGTATGAACTTTTTTCCACAGTAATGATTACCAACTATATATTTCCCTCCATCCTATTTTCCCCATTTACTTCTCTCTCTCTCTCTCTCTCTCTCTCTCTCTCTCTCTCTCTCTCTCTCTCTCTCTCTCTCTCTCTCTCTCTCTCTCTTTCTCTCTCTCTCTCTCTCTCTCTCTCTCTTCTCTCTCTCTCTCTCTCTCTCTCTCTCTCTCTCTCTCTCTCTCTCTCTCTCTCTCTCTCTCTCTCTCTCTCTCTCTCTCTCTCTCTCTCTCTCTCTCTCTCTCTCTCTCTCTCCTTCCCTCCCTCCCTTCTCTTTATGCTCAAAAGTTGTTTGGTTTTTTTTTTTTGCTTCTTTTACTTCCCCAAATAGTCCTTCCTTCTAACATCCTTGTCCCCCTTCTCTTAGGTATCTCCTTTCTACTTTCCTATATGATAAGTTACCCAACTGATTGTATATTTATTCTCTCTGACCAATCCAATAAGAGTAAGATTCATGTATTCCTCTCTCCACTTCTCCCATTTTTGACCTCCATAGTTAAATGTCTTTCAGGCCTCATTTGCCAGATAACTTATTCTATTTTATGTCTCCCTTTCCCATTCTCCCAGTGCATTTTTCCAGTGCATTTGTATTTTCTCATCTCTTAATTTCATTTTTTAAAGATTATCATACCATCATGTTCCACTCACATCTCTGCTTCCTGTCTATGTTTACTCCTTCTAACAACCTTAATAATGAGAAAAATTTGAGGTTTATAAATACCATTTTACTATGAAATAATGTAAAGTAACCAATTTACATTATTGATATAACTAGTTTAATCTTATTGACTCTCATATGATTTCTCTTTCTCATTTTCATCTTGTATTTGAAAATCAGATTTTCTATTCTACTCTGATTTTTTCATCAGGAATGTTTGAAAGTTCTCTATTTGAATGAATGCCCATTATTCTCCTGATGGATTATTTTTGGGTTTTTTTCTGGTTAGTTGATTTTTTTTCTATAATCCTAGCATGTTTTGCCCTTTGGAATCTCATATCCCATGTTCTCTTTTCTTTAATGCAGAAGCTGTTAAATCCTGTGTTAACTGGAATGTAATTCTATGATATTTGATTTGTTTCCTTTTAGCTACTTATTAGTATTTTCTCCTTGATCTGGCGTTCTGGAATTTGGCTGTAATATTTCTGGGAGCTCTCATTTTGGTGTCTCTTTCAGAAAGTGACCATTTGATGCTTTCAATTTCAGTCCCTTTGATTCAAGAATAGCAGGATCATTTTCCTTGATAATTTCTTAAAACATGTTGTCTAGGCTAGGTTGTATTTTTTTTTTTTTTGGATCATGACTTTTACATAGTCCAATTATTCTTTTTTATTTGCAAAACATGCAAAGATAATTTTTCCATATTGACCTTTGAAAAACCTTATGTTCCATTTTTACCCCTTTACCCCCACCCCTTTCCCTAGATGACAAGTAACGGGATATATGTTAATCATGGTAAACCTATATGTTAAATCTAGTGTAGACATACATATTTATATAATTGTCTTGCTGAATAAGAAAAGTCAAATCAAACCAGAAAAAAATGAGAAAAAAAAATAAAATGCAAGCAAACAACAACAAAAGGAGTGAAAATACTATGTTGTGATCCACAGTTCTCAGAATTCTCTTTTTGGGTGTAGATGGCTCTTTCCATCACAGGTCTATTGAAACTGGCCTGAATAACCTCATTATTGAAGAGATCCACATCTATCAGAATTAATCGTGACATAATCTTATTATTGCAGTGTACAATGATTTCCTGGTTCTTCTCATTTCACTCGGCATCAGTTCCTGTAAGTCTCTCCAGGTCTCTCTGAAATCGTCTTTCTGGTCGTTTCTTACAGAACAATAGTATTCCAGAACATGCATATACCATAATTTATTCAACCATTCTCCATATGATGGGCATCCACTCAGTTTCCACTTTCTTACCACTACAAAAAGGCCTGCTACAAATACTTTTGGACATGTGGGTCCCTTTCCCTCCTTTAAGATCTCTTTAGGATATAAGTCCTGTAGAAACACTTCTGGGTCAGAGGATAAGCACAGTTTGATAACTTTTTGAGTATATTTGTTCTCCAGAATGGTTGACTACATTTCCAACCCCACCAACAATGCATCAATGTCCCAGTTTTCCCACATCCCCTCCTACATTCATCATGATCCTTTCCTGTTATCTTAGCCAATCTGAGATGTGTGTAGTGGTATCTCAGAGTTCTTTTAATTTGCATTTCTCTGATCAATAGTGAGTTAGAACACCTTTTCATATGACTAGAAATAGTTTCACTTTCTTCATCTGAAAATTGTTCATATCTTTGACCATTTATCAATTTAACCTTCTATATATTTTTAAAATGAGGTCTTTACCTAATTTTTAAATTATCTCTTCTGTATTTATATTATAGATGAGTTCTTTTTTTCCAATAAGTTTTACTTTTTCTTCTATTTTTTTTCATTCTTTTCATTTTATCCACTTCTCTGTGACTCCATTTGGGTTTTTCTTGCTAAAGATAATGGAATAGTTTGTTATTTCTTTCTCCAATACATTTTACAAATGAATAAACTAAAGCAAACAAGGTTAAGTGACTTGACCAGGGTCACACATTGTGATAGTAAGTATTTAAGGAAAGATTTGAACTTTTGTTGTTGTTGTTGTTGTTGTTGTTGTTGTTTTTTTCTCTGATTCTATGCCTGGCTCTCTGTCCATCGCAGTACATTGTTGCCTATTTTTAGTGAAGCACTGAAGAGCAAGTACCCTCTTGAGATAGACTTGTTCCATTTTGAAGAAGATTTTGTGACTTCCATGGTTGTTGAGATCCAGAGTCCTTTGTCAGGCCTGACTGGCGGTAGGATCAGAGGGAATAATAGATGTGTCAAAGGGTCATAGCTCAAGGGATGGCCGATCCAGTCACAATTATCTTACTAGAAGGGATTGTTTAAACCAATGGTTCTCAAATTTTTGTACTCAGTATTTCTATACTATTAAATTTATTAAGGATATATCCCAAAAGTTTTTGTTTATGTGGGTTATATTTAGATATATTCATATATTACAAATTTAAAAAGCAATTTTGAATATAAATAAATAAATTATATATATATATATGCATATACATATATATGTATATATATATACATATACATACATATACATACACACACACACACACACACACACACACACACACACACACCCTCTAAAAGGGTTTCAGAGAGCCCCTAGGATTCATTCTTTGGACCATATTTTTAGACCCTCTGGTTTAGATGATGTAGAAATGATTTAAAAGTAAAATGCCTATTTAGTAACTATATCCTGATGTTTTAAGTTTTAACTTCCTACAGAAATACAGAAAGTACAGTAATAATTATATTACTGATTTCTTATTTGAGTTTTTCTAACACTTGATTCCTGAGGATCTTATATATATATATATATATATGTATATATATATATATATATATATATATATATATACATATATATATATATATATACATATATATATATATATACGCGTGTGTGTGTGTGTTTGTGTGTGTGTGTGTGTGTTAAACAGCTCTGTTGTGTAGTAGACATCAGTACTTCTCCCATGCTGATCCAGATTATCCCATATTTGGGAAGATTATAAGAAGAAATTTAAAGTTTGAATCATGCTCCCTGAAGGTTGCAGGTTTGGGGAACCAAGAAACAAAGCTGTGAAGGTAGGGACTTAAATCCTTTCATTAGATGGCAGACTTCTCTTGGAATGTCTTCTTCCACAGTGAGCTGCCTCATTCATCCTACAGCCCCCTTGGCAATCATGAGGCCTTAATGATCATATATCAGTAACCAGCTCATCTATTAGGACTATCTTAGACAAATAAGGTGTCAAAGGAATAGGTAAAGCTTAGTGGTAGTAATGGGTTGGGAGAAATGCTCTCGCCAAGGTCCTCTGGAAACTGATCTGGCAGTCCTAGAGTGCCATCAGCCTGCTTTACTCAGACATAAATCCTTAAGATCTTAGCATTGTGATTACAAAATTTCCAAGTTAGGAAAATATTTAGAAGTCATCTCGGCCCATTTAGATTCTTAATGGGAAACCACCATGATGGGAAAGAAGGTGTAGGGAGGTAAATATAGTCAAAGGATACCAAAGCTTACCTTAGCTTAAACTAAGCTTTGCCCCTAATAAACTGCATGGTCTGGAAAATCAATTCACTACACTGAGCCTCAGTTTCTCATCTAAAAAAAGTGAGATTGAAATGGATGGCCTTTCAGGTACCTTCTAACTAAATGTAGGCTCCTCACCAGGGAGTTAAATTTTCTCAAAGTTCAGAGAAGAGACCTTAGAAAAAAGGTATTAGAGTTAAAAGAGAGACCCTTCAAATACCCAGGCTAACCCCTTTATCACGGAGAGTCAGCCGGCGACTTACTGAAAAATCATGGTCAGTTAACAGTGATGTCATCCTGGATGGGAAGTTTTCCTGTGCTTTCATACTTGCCACAACAAAGTATTTCTGGGAACCTACAAAGGGCAAAAAGAAATCTGCAGAAGGGGAGGAAAAGGGAGGTCCTTTCTCTGCCTATATCTAAAATCAGCTTTGAATTGTCGCTGTTCTTGTTGCCTCAGCTACTATTTTTACCTCTCCTTTCTTCTAATTTCCTCAAATCTTTCCAATATCATAGCTGATAATTAAGCTGTATTCACTGCTAATATATGTTTTAAAATGTATACAGTAAATTCCAAAGAATAAGATGACTTACTGAGGGGAAAATCTTGATTGTTATTGCCTGAGAGCACACCAATACAACCATTATTTGCACATAAAATAACTTTAGGACTGCTGATATTAATAATTCTTTTTATTACTATTAGAGCTAGATTTCGATATTTTGTTTTTCTCTTGTATAACAGGTTATTCATTTTCATGCAGTTAAAATGTTCATAAAAAATGATCAATGAAGTAAATGGCATCCTTTTATATGCACTTTTAAAAATGCCATGTGTGAAATGATGGCTTTTTGGGAAACACCGCCTGACTCTCCCACAATTTCAGAGCATCTCCTCGTGAGGGAGAGCGGAGCAGGAATATTCAGTGGGAGATCTTTAGTGATGTCATTCATGCTGAGATAGTGCTTTCTCCTGTGGGGTAGGTAGTGCCCCATTTTGTGGAGAAGGAATGGGATGCAGAAGTGAAAAGGCTTGGCTAGGACCCCACAGCTATCAGTTGGCTCAGCAGAGAATATGATTTTGAGCTCTGGGCAAGATACCAAAGTCACTATTTCTTTCAGAACAGTCCACTGCCTCTTCACAGCAATAACTCTAGGCTATGTAGCCATTCTCGTTGCCTTCTCTCTGAGTTGCCTCAGTCTCCCTTCTCAGCGTCTCCCAGGATCTCTCTTGACTCTCCTGGGGCAGTGAGAGAAAATCCAACCCTGCAGCTCTGGGGGCCAGGCTACCTGACCAACTGTTGTTTCGTTGGTCCGATGCTTCAATTGAATCTCAACTGCTGTTCTGTAAATTAAGGATATTGGCCTAAAAGGTCCCTGTAATAAAAGGTTCACCCTCCATAGACTGGCTCCCAGTGGAGTTGTGAAGAAAGCACCCAGGGCATTGTGAGCCCAGGGAAATGAGTGTTATTGTTGGTGTTGAAAATGATGGTACAAACTCATGAGATTAAAGACTTTGGCTCCAGCAAATTCACAGTCAAGTTAGCAGAATATACCAACAAGGGGATGTCAGGAAGCTGTTGCGGGCAATGGGATGTTGAGTACTAAACATGTCTGAAAATATATATTGCTCACGGATAGACCTAAGAAAAAAGAGAGGAATTTAGTTTAGGATTTTCCAAAGCTATTCCTCAGCATAGATATTGATAAGAGAAAGCTGAAGAAAACCTGACAAAATTTATGCTGACAGTGGTCATCTATCTACTCTAATGAGTTGATCAGTTATTGAAAGACAACTCTTGATTTAGATCACATTCTCCTTTCCTCTCCTCCCTTTCTCTTATCCTCTCCCCTCTTTCTGTCCACAAAAATCACCATTTATATTCCTAGAGAACCTTATGATGCACTATGTACTTTCCTCAAAATCCTATTAAGTATGTAATACAATTTTACTATCCTTAATGCTGAAATTTCTAGTAGTAAAGCAAATCAGCGCATTAAAGGAGGGAGATAAAAGATGCAAGGGGAGGTATGAGAATCTGAGTGTATCAAATAAGTGACTTGTTTGATGTTTAAATCTGGTTTTGCCCATTGTACACACATGTACACATACACATACACACACACACACACACCTTTGACTGTTTTAAGAATAAAAAAAGAGTACACATTTATTTTTGGGTTGTATAACAGCATGAAGAGTTTAAGTGATTTGCCTTTCCTTTACTATTTTTAATCAGTGCTTGGGTATCCCATATACAATCAGATTATATATGCCTCAGCCTAATTTTTAATCCAATTGGTAACCTGAACATTTGCTACAATGAATATAATTTGATTGTTTTTTGCTGCAATTTTTAGGCCCTTCTATGTGTTAGCCTCCTACCCATTTAGCAGATGGGCTTTATTTTTCCCTGTTGTAACACATCCCTAATAAAGACTAAATGAGACTAATTCTTATCCATATTCCTTCAGCACCCTTTCCAGCTACTAACCACCATTCACTTGCTGACACGGAGAGCACATTGCTAGACTGCCAGCTCTCCAAATGGTTTTCCTTATGTCCATCAGAATTAGGCTTTACTCATTTGTGCAATGAGGTTTCTGAATAAAATACTTCTATATTCTGTCACCTCCAGGCTAATCATTCCTGAGTCTCAGTTAAAGAAAAACAACAGAAACAACAAACAAAACCACTCCCTTAAGAAGTAGGAAAAAATGGGTTCTGATCCTTGTGATGCTACTTCTAGTAGTGTCATATTAAGCTCTTGGATTAACTTTTTCCAAGGTCAGTTTTCTCATCAGTACCATAAGCAGACTAGAGTAAATTTTCTCTATGTCTCCAGCTCTAAGTTCTATGACCTTATATAGAGATTTTTGAGGTGGTTTTCTTGTTTCTTTCTTTCTTTTAAAATATAGAACAATAATAAGATGGTTACTTTTTAGGAGGTATTGGGAAAGACCACTAATTGGACAGTGATTTTTAGATATTGTCTTTCCTACTAATTTAGCCAGCATTTATTGCATTTCTATTATGTTCCAAGGACTATACTAGATTCATACAATATCCAAAAATGGGTACATAATATGTACCACATGTGCAAATATGTACAAATAGGTATATAACTACCATATGCCCAAATACAAAAGCATGATACAGCTTCTGTCACCAAAGATCTTTTTTTTTTTTTTTTTTCCTGAGGCTGGGGTTAAGTGCTTTGCCCAGGGTCACACAGCTAGGAAGTGTTAAGTGTCTGAGATCAGATTCGACCTCGGGTCCCCCGAATTCAGGGCTGGTGCTCTATCCACTGCGCCACCTAGCTGCCCCCTCTCACCAAAGATCTTGCATGTCATTAAGAAGATATGACAAAGAAAAGTAGGGATTAGAGAATTTTTAGTCAAGGGAATCACGGGGTTGTTGAATAAAGTCACATGACAGTCACACCATTATAATTTTTTTTTGTATAGAAATTGTGATATTGATACTATTAATGTTCTATGATAAAAGCAAAAGGGGTATAAAGACTAGGATTGAAGTGGATGTACTCACAAGAGGGCAAATCAACAGGCATGAAGTCTGCTCAGGATTCCTGGGTCTGCTGCTAAATGGAGATGGAGCACAGGCTGGAACAATCTATGTATAATAGGTCATGTGAGTTTGCATGTACCAATTTGAAAGATAAGCTACATATGGAAATCCCCATGAATTCATTGGGTGGCAAAAAATAGAGAATCTGGAGGTCAAGGTCCAAAGAGAAGCTCTTCCTTTTGGGAAGAAAAAGTATTGGTAGATCAAAGGGCAAGATGCCCACATTGAACATGTCCTGGTGATCTGCTAGTGCTATCACTTATTATCTGTAGGGCTGTGAACAAGTTACTCAACCAAGTGAAACCTCATCATTCTCATTTATAAAACAATACCCTAAAAATAATTGTGGCTTCCTCATTCAGAGGACTAATTGCGTAATAATGCATGTGGAAAAGTTTGGTAAGCTGGGAGGCATTGTGGGAATGCAAGAGATGAGTTCCTTTGTCCAATCATTATTAAGTTCCATTGGTTTGGTTCTCTCCCATTTCTGATGTATGTAAGTATGTATATCTGTATCCCTCTATATACATATAGAAATATCTATAGATCTAAACCCATATCAGTTTATAGATATAGCAATCAAGATTTCTATGTGATCTAGTTTAACCTAGATTTATGTCTATCATTTATATATGATCTAGAATGATCTAAATAAATATAGGTCTATAGATTCACATATACAGAGATGTGGATATAGATCTTGAAATTAAAATAGATTAATATAGATCTGTTTCTATAGATGGACATAAACAGAGAAATTTCCTTATTTTTAATTGAGTAACTATGAAATATAAGATACTGTGTTGTATGGGCTACAAATAACATAACGATAATGATAATAGCTTCATGCATTTCTATTCACTTTTATATTCTCACAGAGAATATAATATCTCATTTAAGATAATTTAAAAGTAGAATGTACTGCCTTCTTCATGAAATTTACAATGCTTCTTTTGATCTTATGACAGCTTTTTCCCTTCTCATTTCATAGCCTTTATTATTTTGACCACTCTTTTGACATTTGCTGTTATCAAGTCATTTCAGGGTGACTCTTTGTAACCCAATGTGTGAAATTTTTGGCAAAGATATTGGAGTAGTTTACCATTTCCTTCCCCAACTCATCTTGCAGATGAGGAAACTGAGGCAAACAAGGTTAAGTGACTTGCCAGATTCACACATTTAATAATTGTCTGAGACTGGATTTGAATACATGAAGATATCTTCTTGATTTCAAGTGCCCTGTAGCTATCATGTTGGATATTTAACTCATATAACTTGTAATAGTTCCTGACAATTGTACAATAATCCACATTTATGCAGTGCTTTTCCTAGCATTCCTAAAAGGAAGATGATCCAAGTAGTTATATTCCAATTTCATGATTGAGACAATGGTCACAGAGATTAAATGATTTAGACTTTTAGCCATGATGACTGCCTGAGTAGAAGTTGTTGGTCTATCTCTCCAATACTATTCCACCAAAAATCTAAAAAGTAAAAAATAAAAAGACAATAAGACTCTGAATACTGACAAGAAAATTCAATGAAATGCTATTATAAATTTCTTCCATCTCACTCTCGCGCGCGCGCACACACACACACACACACACACACACATATACACACTCAATAATTCAGAAACCTAGAGGCAATAGGGAAATGACCATTAGAAATATTAGCAGACAACTAGGAAATGTCTTCCAGAGAAATCAAAGAGAGGCCAGAGACTCCTATGTTCTGTGAGATTTTGTATACTAGGACATAAAAAGCAGAACATTACTTCAAAAAGCAACAGGGGAAACCCCATACTAGTGCAGGGGCAAAAACTATTGGGATATCCAGTTTTAGGAATTCTGCTGTCTATAGCACTCTGCACTGAGCCACCATAGTGGGCTATGAAGGCCTTGTGCTCCAAGTCACAAAAACACAGAGAGGATTAAAACATGGAGATTAATACAAAGAATTCAGGTGATTGGTGGCAAGATTGGCTGACCACCTCACTCAGCAGTTAGGCAGGCAGCAGATCTTGATTCTCGTGCAAAGCTCCATTTCAGTAACTCGTGATGAAGAAATGAATTAAAATAAGAAGATAAAATAAGAAAATAAAGTATGATAGATCTAGAAACACTAAAAAATGTACTTGAAAGAATAATTTAATAAAAGATGTATGTGGTGATTCAAAAGGTAAACATACATGTGTTTGTGTGTGTATACATATATAATATTCATTTTCACACATATTCATTTTCACAGACTACATAATTACCTAGAAGTAATAATCAAAAGATTAAAATTAAATAAAATTTTTAGAAGAAATAATTAGAAGAATAGATAGCTTAAAAGATAAAATGGTAAATCTTAACAAAGTAATGATCTCCTCAAAAATTGCCACAGACTAAATAGAAATAAATGATTCAATAAAACACCTGAAAGTTGAAAAATAGAAGAAAATGTAAAATATATGCTATCAGAAACAACTGAACTGGAAAACAGATTAAGGAGAGTTCATTTGAGAATCAATAAATGCCTTGAAGGCCATGATTAAGACATATAAGCCTGATCTCTGTGTTTCAAGAAATTCTAAGTAAAATTGCTCAAATCTATTAAACCAGAAGATGAAATTTTGAAAGAATCATCCAATAATTTCCCCAAAACAGATTAAGGAATGTCATAGCCCAAATATTTCGTTTCCATGTCAAAGAATAAGTCCAGCTATGAGGTAGCAACAAGAAATTGAAGTTCTAAGAAAGTGTAGTCACTATCACATAGATTTCGGAAACCCTAATCCTAAAAGAGAGGAGATCTTCTTGGAAGGTAATACACCAAAATGCAAAAGATATCAATTAGTAAGTAAGGAAATAACATTTATTAAATACCTATTTTGTACCGGGCATTGTGTTAAACCCTTTATAAATATTATCTCATTTGACCCTTATGACACTTTAGAAGTAGATACTTTTACCATCCCTGTTTTAGGGTTGAGAAAATTGAGCCAAATGGAGTCTTGGTGACTTCCCACAATTCATAAAGATAGCAAATGTATGAGAACAGATTTGATTTTATGTCTTCCTGATTCCAAGCCTGGTGCGCTATCGATTATGCCTAGCAGCAGAATAAAGTGTAATCTTACTTTTAAAAAATACTCCCCCCAATCATATTTTTGATAAAATTGAAAACTTTCAAGCATTTCTTATAAAAATCCTGAAGCTGATTGGGAACTTTGCCATTGCAAACACAATGGTTGATAGAAAAATAAAAGCAGTGGAAATTTATTTGCACTGTTGAGAGAGCTTGATGCTGCTGAAGAGTTAACCTTTTAAGAGGAAGAGAAGATAGAGGTGTCTCTTCAGAACAATGTCTTCACCATGCATAGACCAAAGATTTTTTCTTTGTTTGGTTTTGTTTTTCATTTTTGTTTTTTTGTTTGTTTAAAATTGTCTACCACGTACATGATTCTATGTTGAGGGAGAGTGGGGGAAAAAAAAAAAAAAAAAAAAAAAAAAAAAAAGAAGAGACAAAAGAATACATATGTATAGAAAATTAAAAGAGGAAAAAACATGAAGTTTATGGTACATTCCAGACATTATGCTAAGTGCTTTATCCATGTTATCTCATGTAAGTGTCACAACAACGCCATGTGGTAAAGGCTTTTATTATCCTTATGTTATAGAAGAGCAAACCGAAGCTCAAGCTGGGGTCACAACCTCGTAAAGGGATGAAACTAGATTCAAAAGCACCTCTTATGGATTTCCAGTCCAGCTTTTTCCTCTCCACTCTCCTGCCCTCTCACCTCCTTTCCAGCTGCTTGATGGTCTCGAAAGTCCCTTTCTCTAACCTTTAAATCTATAATCCCAAAATTCTTAGAGGCATCCCTTTGGCCAGGTTCTTATGGAAACTAAATGAAATCAATTTGTAAGGGACTTCAGAATAATGCCTATCAGAGGTGGAAAGCACCTTGGAGGCACCACAGGTCCATTCCCTATTTTGAGGATGAACAAAGTTAAGTGACGTGCACACGATCACATCATCAATTAGGGGAACAGCTGGGACTGGAGTTCAGCTGTCTCCTTTCATTTTATAGTGCTGCTTCTAAGTGGCCTGAGCTATAATGCCAGTTTGAGATGTATAATATTCCTAGAATGGCTTTTAAATACAAAAATGAAGCAATTTTCTTTCTGAATTATTGAATACCTTTAATTGTAGATTATATACTGTGAACTATTGATCTGATAATTATTTATGTGGACGATTAAAAAGAATGATTCATCTTTTATTTGACCATCTTAAGTGTTGATGATATATTATTTACAATTAGAGATCTGGGAATAAAAAAAAACTTTTTAGTACAATACAATATTTCTAATGTAGGACACGACTTACTGGGAGACAAATCTAATATTACATAATCAAAAATTAAATAACCTAGCATTTCAGTGGGGTGGGAGGATCCTCTATCCATCTCCGTAAGTATTTTAATTGCAGTGCTCTTCATCAGGAGTTATGAACCTTTCATAGAGTGCTGAAATATAAGATGAAAAAATAAAACCTTTTAGATGCAGTTCCCGATAATATTTGACTGTAATAAAATAGCTTCCTTCTCTGTTTATCTTCAGTATTATCAAGGAAGAATTTGAGAATGAGAATTGAGAGTTTCTAAGCTGGTTCTCTCACTAACTTCCTTTGACTCAAGAGAAATCCTTCCACCTGTTTGGTCTGTCATTTTATCTATAAAATGGAAATTTTAAAGGAATCAATTACTGCAAGCATGAAATGTCCTGTTCTATATGTGTTTTCCCTTCTTATTTATGTTGTATATTTTGTTTTTCTACTTCTGTTATCCTATTGAAGGTTAATATCAACTAGGCAGCAGGTACTATATAAACTTTAGTTTTGGAAGAAATCAGCCACACCTAGGACCCACTCAACCTGGAATATTATGCTACAAAGTATGACCCCTTCTGCTATTGGGAAATTCCTTTTGGGACCTCCATATTGTGGAGGAGTCCCAGCCAGCTTCCATTCTCTTCCAGCCTCCAATCCTGATTTCCAGATTTCAAGATAGTTCCTTTACCTTGGCAATGGAGCATCCAGGACCACCCAAATAGTAAATGTCTGGGCTCAGATTTGACCTCAGGATCTCCTGAATCCATGGCCAGGACTCAAATTTTATGACAATTGATCACTGGTTACCAAGAATATTTCAACAACACATTTCTCTGTTTCCAGTCAATGAATTAATTTATCCATGTTTAAGCAAGTAAGCCAGACAAAATGTATGCACACTTAAGTAATTTATAAATCTTAAATTGCTCAGTGTTATTATTGCTGACATTATGGCTGTTATTTTTGTTTTTGTTTTTGCTTTTACTCTTATTACTTTTATACCCAGAGCCAGACCAGTAATGGTACACAGTAAGGATTAGTTAAGTCATTATCCTACAATCCTCTTTAAAGAGCTCACAAAAAACTTAGGAAGATAAAACTTACACATATACCTTACTTGCAGAACAATGCCCAATACAATATGATTAAATATACACATGAAAGATACTCACTAGAATTTATGAGAAATTCAGATTCTTTTTTTAAACAATAGTTTTATAATACAAAATTCACATTTGACCTAGAACACCCAAATCATGATAGAGCTCTACGAAATGGGGCTATTAAATTTCAAGGAACAAAATGATATGGTTTCTGATATATCTGAGGATAGATAATAATGATATATACTGCAATGAATTTTATCACATATATATCCCTTGTACTGAAATAGAAGGAGGGAGGGACTAAGGTAGAGAGAAAGAAGAATTCAGAAAGGAAGAAAAACTAGCATATAATAGTGCCTATAATTATAGATTGATAAGGAGAATAATTCATTATAAATATGATATTAAAACTAGAAGGTACTTTAGTAATTATTAACCTACCATTAAAAAATAGATTAATAAATTTAGGACCCAGAGAATGAAGGTAACCTGCTCAGCTCCTGTAACTTAAAGCCACCCATAATTATCCTTTCCACTCAGAAATGAACCCCAAATTGAGATAAGTAGGAGGTAGTTTCTTCACTCTATTTCAGATCATTTTAGTCAACCCCTTCAATCTGTTATTGTTTAAAGAACCAATATATGGCACCTTTAAGCTGCTCCCTTAGCCTCTATAATGCTCTTCTGACTTGGTGACAACTGACATTTAGTGGAAAGACCATTACGTGTCTTCTTATTCACTTTTCAAACATTAACTCCATCAGATTATTTACATGAACAATATTGGTGTTTGCCAGAACTGGATTTGTTTTTTATAAGGGAAGAATACCAACTTGCTATGTTGATATAAAAGTCTTGCATACATACAACTAAAAGAAATAAAAGGAAAACCTTGAATCTGTTTTGACTTGAGGTTTATTCCTGCAATAGGAGGACAAAACCTTGACTGCCATCTGAATTTTGCTGGAGGCTTCTCTGTAATTAGAAATGCAGCAACAATTGAAAGAGTTGTTCTAGGGCATGGAGGAAAGTTCTCAAAATTAAGGTATACTTTCTGATATTTGAGTATCTCCACAATTGTATCTGGTGTGTCTAACCTATAGACTTCTTTTTAATTTTTTTTCTTTTTCTGAACTTGACAAATACATTAGCATTTTCAAATACAAAGAAAATCAGAAAAAGAGAACTGAACACAAAAGAGGGATGCTCCCTGGCTAGATATGTTGTTTCTTTCCATTTCATTCTTGTTTAACTGGATCTGGCTTTTTAACATTAAAACTATGATTCTTCTGCTACTTATCCTAGAACTTAAAAGTATGAGGTCTCTACATCGTAGAAATATAGCCACATCTAAGACCCTTCCAGCCTGGAATATTCTGCTATAAAGTATGACCCCATCTCCTATTGGGGAATTCCTTTTGGGACCTCCAATTTGTGGAGGGGCCCCGGCCAATCTCCATTCTCTTCTGGCGTCCATTCCCTTGTGATTTCCAGATTTCAAGAATCTAAATTTGTGAATGGAGAATACAGCCTGGGTTCAAATGGGACTATTTACTATATTTTTAAGTCTGGGTAAATCACTTAAGCCTGTTTGCCTCAATTTCCTCAACTGTAAAATAAGTTGGATCAAAGAAATCCCAAAAATGGCGTCAAGAAAAGTTAAACATGAGCAAAAGGACTAAACAACAAAAATCACACTTGACAATTCTTCATTTTCCCTTTTCATCTCGTAATTTGTGTGTTGTCTTCCATACATCATTATAAGTTGGGAATGCATAAGGAATTGTTACTCTTTATATTAAAATGTAAGCAAATAGATGGCAGAAAATGTCAGCTTATGTTTGTATCCCCAGAATTTAACACAGAACTTGACTTCTAGCAACTGCTTAATAAATACTGGTTTCTGATTTTCCTCATCTCCATCCCTTACCATGGTTCTGAGCATCACTCTGTATACACAGTCAATTCACTTGACTTCATCATTGTTTTCCAGGCAGTGGGGATGAGGGAGTTACTACCTCTATTCTTTTAGTGCTTCTGGCTTCTACATAGTACTGGCTTGGAGAAAGAAAAAAAAAGTAATGATTTTTTTGTTCAAATTTTTTTATCATTATTAAATCTGGTGCCTTTTGTTTACACACACACACACACACACACACACACACACACACACACACACATATCACTAATGGAAAGTAGGTAGGAAAGATGGACCTCTCCATTATATAATACCAATGTTTCATATTTCATATTGAACTCAATAAAATATCCCTTCATTGAGTATATTAGATAGAAGACACAGGTATTAGTTGAATATGATGGAATAAAAGATAAAAAATAAAGTTAAGGGGTGAGGGAGGAATGTACTGGGAGAAAGAGAAAAGAAAAGTTAGAATGGGGTGAATTATCATACATACACAAGCAATAAAAAGTTTTTAGAGTGGAGGGGAAGGTGGAAAAGTAAGGGGGAGTGACTAAGCCTTATTCTCATTGGAATTGATTGAAATCGGGAATAATAAATACACTCAATTAGGTATAGAAATCTATTGCATCCCATAAAGGAAAGTAACAGGAAAAGTACACAAGAAAAGGGAGGCAAGGAGGTGATAGAAGAGAAGGTAGATTGGGAGAAAGGACAAGTTGGAAGCAAAATGCTTTTCAGGAAGGACAGGGTGAAAGGAGAGAATAGAGCAGTAGAAAAATACAGGTAGCAAGAGTAATTATGAAAAAAGAATAAAGCCAGTTTCTCTGATATAGTCCTCATTTTGAAACAGATATCTGATTCAAATTTATAAAAATAACAACTGTTCCTCAAGTGATAAATGATCAAAAGATATGATCATTCTTTCAGATGAAATAACCATAGCTATCTATAGCCCATATGAAAAAAATGTCAACTCATTATTGATTGGAAAAATACAAATTAAACAGTTATGAAGTACTGTCACATACCTATTAGATTGGCTAATAGCACATAAAAGGAAAATGATGAATGTTGAAGGGGATGTGGGGGAAATGGAACATTAATGCATTGTTGAGAGTTGTGAGCTGATTCCACCATTCTTTAGAACAATTTGGAACTATGCCCAAAAGGGCTATAAAACCATATATACCCTTTGATCCACCAATGACACTACTAGGTCTGTATACCAAGAAATAAAAAAAAAGAAAGGGACCTATATTTACAAAAAATAATTATAGCAGTGTTTTCTGGGACCAAAGAATTAGATGTTGACAGGATGTCCATCAATTAGGAAATGGCTGAATAAACTGATACACATAATTAGGATGGAATACTATTTTGCTATAAGTAATTATAAGCAGGATGCTTTCAGAAAAACCTGGAAGGACTTTTACAACCTGATGCAAATGATACATACTCCGTACAAATTAAGAGAAATATTGTAAGACAATTAAGTAATCCAGCTATTCTAGATAATACAATGATCCCACAAATTCTAAAGGATTTAGGATGAAAAATGCTATCCATACCCTGAGAAAGAACTGATGGTGTCTTAATGCCAATTGAAGGATACTTTAGTTTTTGTTTTGTTTTGTTTTGTTTTAGTTTATTACTCTGTTTTTCTAGAGGGTTTTTGTTTTGTTTTGTTTTTGTCTATGTTTTCTTTCACAACATGAGCATTATGGAAATGTTTTACATCACTACCCATGTATAACCTATATTGAATTGCTTGCATTCTCAATGGGGTGGGTTGGGGAGGAAGGAAAAGGATGAGGAACTCAGAGTTTCAAAAATGAATATTTAAAAATGTTTAGATGCAACTGGGAAAATACAAAATAATAAATTTTACAATCCCTTCAGAAAAATGAAAGGATATTTTTTCAGCTTAAATGTGGCCTAACCTTTATGCTTCACAATGAGTGTCAGTTTAATAATAGTATGATTTATATCCACTGTAGCAGAAAGATATAGCTATTATCATAAACTGTTTTGAGATGGTGGTGGGAGGAAGTAACCCTTTCTAATCATCTTGAACCCATAGCTGACTAACACTGACACTGAAAAAGTAATTTAATAGAATTATATAATGTTGATATTTCAGAAGAGCTTTGAGTATATCTGCCATATATACCAGTTTCCTTATTATACAGATTAAAAAACCTGAAATTTGGGGGCAGCGAGGTGGCGCAGTGGATAGAGCACCAGCCTTGAATTCAGGAAGACCCGAGTTCAAATCTGATCTCATACACTTAACACTTCCTAGCTATGTGACCCTGGGCAAGTCACTTAACCCCAGCCTTAGTGAAAAAAAACAAAAAACAAAACAAAACAAACAAACAAAAAACCTGAAATCTGGAAGGCATTAATTGAGCTGCCCTATATTATTTTAGCAATTGATACCAGAACCTGAATAGTAATCTAAATATTCCAACACCTAGTTCCGTGCTCTTTCCAGCAAGCACACAATGATGTCTTTCTATATTCTCAAATTCATCGTTTTTACAATGGACAGAATATTATCTGAATCAAAAAGTATAATGAGGGGGTTAGACAATGTAAGTAAGACAATGACAAATTAATGATATTAGGCAAGTATAAAATAACATTTCTTTTGCACTGATTTTGTTGTAGGCTAGGTAGCTTACAATTAAATAGTGGAAGAAATTATCGAATTCCTAGAATGTGACATGGAAGGTACTCTGTTCAGATATCAAGTCCAAGTTCTAAATGAAATATCTGCTATAACATTCCACCAAAGTAGATATGCAGTTTATTTCTTGAATATTTCCAGTTATCAAAAATTCATTGACTAAATTAATTTGACTACAAAGATAGATCATTTCATTTCTGCACATTTCTAATAGTTTTGAATTATTCTTTTTGTAAGACTGGGATGTTTCAGATGTGTATAATTTGGCCAATTTTTCTTGTTTATTTATTTAATATTTTCCCAGTTACATTCAAATCAATTTTTTAAAAGATTTTTGTTTTCAATATTTTTGAATTCTTAGTTCTTTTCCTTATCCCCACCCACAATTAAGACACTATATGTACAAAACCTCAACAAACTTCAAATTGTGAAAGAAAGCGTAGATCACACAAGCTAATGAAAATAAAAACGCTCAAAAATAAAGTCAAAAATAAAGAGAAAGAGAGAGAAATGGAGAATACTTCATTCTGTATTCAGACACAATCAGTTCTTTCTCTGGGTATGAGTCATCATATGATGAAAAAGGGGTTATGGTCCTTTAATGTAAAAGCTGCTAAATGTTGTATTCTGACTGTGGCTCCACTATATTTCAATTGTTTCTTTCTGGATGTTTGCATTATTTTCTCCTTGATCTGTGAGTTCTGGAATTTAGCTATAATATTCATAGGAGTTTTCATTTTGGGATCTCTTTTAGGAAGTGATGAGTAGATTCAATTTCTGTTTTATCCTCTGATTCTAGAATATCAAAACCATTTTCCTTAATAATTTCTTGAAAGATGATGTCCAGACTCTTTCTTTGATCATGCCTTTTAGATAGATCAATAATTTTCAAAATAATCTCTCCCAGATCTGTTTTCCAGGTCAGTTATTTTTCCAATGAGATATTTTACATTTTTTCTATTTATTTTTTAATTTTACTTTATTGTATCTTGATTTTTCATAAAGTCATTAGCTTCTATTTGCTCAATTTTGTTTTTTAAGGAATTATTTCCTTTGGTGAGCTGGACTTTCCCAAATGGCCAATTTTGCTTTTTGAGGCATTCTTCTCATTAGCTTTTTGTAATTCCTTTTGTGCCTCTCTCAATTCTTTCCACAAATTTTCCTCTATTTCTCTTACTTGATCCCTTTTGAGTTCTTCCATGGTCTGAGCCCAATTCATATTTTTCTCAGAGGCTTTGGGTGTAGGAGCTTTGATTGTTGTCATCTTCATAGTGTGTGTTTTGATCCTCCTTGTCACCATAATAACTTTCAATGGTCAGAAACTTTTTTTTTGTTGTTTTTTGCTTATTTTCCTTCTCTATTCTTTTTTTTTTTTAATTCTTTGTAAAAGTAGGGCTCTGTTTCCAAGATGGAGGGTGGACTGTCCCAAGCTTTAAAGGTTTTGTGCAGCTGATTTAGAAATCCTTTCAGGGACCTCACTACAAGCACTCTTTTGTGTCCTGATCCTATTAGATATATCTTCACTCCACTGTAGTTGTAACATATAGGGTGCTGGCAAGGGCTGATCAGAACAATATGGGATCGCACACCAAGTTTCCATCTCATTGTCACAGAATTTCTCCACTGACCTTCTGATTCCTACCTGGTGTTCCTAGGCTGAGAGTTCCAGAAGTCTCCAGCACTGCTGCTGATTCAAAGTGCCCATTTCACTGATGGTGGGCTCTGGGTTAGAGCTGGGACTGGGGCCTGGCCTGCACTAGGATTGCACACTGAGGTTCCATAGAACTTTTCTGATGCCCTTCCAGCTCCTCTTTGATGTCTCTGGGCTGAGAGGTCTGAAAGTCACCAGGACTGCTGCTGATTTAGCAATTGGCCCTGGGCTGGGGTTTAGTTCCGGGCTGTGCCCCAAGACTCCTACCCTGGTGTGTAAGGCCTTATCTGCTCAGCTGGAAAATGTTCTACTTCATCCTTTTGGATTTTCTGATGCTCTAAATTTGTTTTAAGTCATTATTTAAAGGAATTTGGAGCAGTTTGGTAGATGGTTTGGGCAAGTTCCTGTCTTTACTACACCATCTTGCCTCCACCCTCTTAATTTGGCCCTTTTTAAAGGATACATGAATTATAATAGTTATATCCCCTTATTATATATACTATATATAGTGTCAAATTGATAATATATACACATATATGTGTGTGTGTGTTTGTGTGTGTGTGTGTGTATGTGTGTGTGTGTGTATGTGTGTATTGGAGAAGAGTTGATCTGAGCTGAGGGATTTCAGTTAACTGAAATCAGTAGCATGAAAATCACTTTCAGATTCCAGAATAGAGCCACAAATGGATTTTGGAAAAATTCTCAGAGAATGCCCTTCTCTCTACTGCCTGGAAGGGCTGACTAGAAGAAAATATTGGCTTTGCTGCACTTTCATTTCCTGCTGTGATACTGCAACTTCAATACACCTAGATAAAGGGACATCCCTGGAAGAGTTTCACAGATCCCAAATTTAGGATTTTTGCCTTTGGCAAAAAGGAGTGCCCAGAGAAAGGAATGCATCTAGATAAAATTGGCAAATCCCAGGTTTAGGATTTTTGCTTTGGTTTAAGGAATATACTACTACATGTATCATCTGAGAAGAGGAATTGTGTATATGGAGAAGCAATCCAAATAAATGTCCCTGCCCAAGAAGAAGATCTGGGAGGCCTTAAGGAGGAGCAGGTTATGTAAAACAGTCAACAAAGAATCAGTCCTGCCTATTAGGGAGTTGCTGTGCAGATTATTCCAGAGCAAGATAGTTTCAAACCCTTTAAGCTTTGAATAATGAATTGCCTTGGGCACATACATCCCCTAACCATGTATTACTGTACTATGTTTTTCTAAGTTGTTCCCACTCTCTTTCTGCACATTGCTTGCATTAATGCAAGAGTGTATTTCTGGTTTATAGGCCCACTAGTCTATCATTCTATCACATTATTTTATGCTATTCTTCTTTTTCCTTTGTTTTCTATTTTAGTAAATGTTTCTGATGAATAGTAAATAGAGTTCAGCCGCATAATTTCTCAAATGGGAAGCACACTGGTGGGGGCTCATAAACTACAATGTCTAGTTGTAGGAGGCTAGACCACTACTAACGTTACTTCTAAAAAGTGAGATGTAGTAGTATGTGGCCATCCCACTTTAGGGTTTCCCAGTGCAACAGAGGTTTACTAGTTATGGACTTGAGCTAGCTTGAAACAAAGAAGGCAAGTCAGAAAGAGTGAGGGAGAGAGAAGGAAAGAAGAGGGGAAAGAAGGAAAGAAAAAGAGAAAGAGGGACAAATGATTAAGATTATTTGCCATATCTACAGTATCTTATATCAAGTACAAATGTCCATTCTTTTAACTTCTATTCATTGATCTCAGTTTTATTCTTAGGGATTTGACTTGGGTTCAGATCAATACTGGTATCCTGCAAAACATATGCCCAAAGACACTGGCCATAAGAAGTTACAAATTCTAAATTCCCTGTGATGTTAAGATTATTGAGCCCATGGCTTCATTTTTTCCACAGTGAAAACAAAGTTAAATAACAAAGCTTAAATACCCTAATGGGGTTATTAATACTGACAAAAATGGCTAAATATATGTGAAGCATTGTTCCAAGTGCTGGAATACAAAACTCAGCTTTCAAAGACTTTCCATTCCCCAAATCTTGAATACCTTCTGATTTTAGCAACCATTTCACATGCCTCCTACGTGAGATGAGACTAGATTGTTTCCCCCCGACCTAAATTCAGAGCTCATCTTATTATATCTAGCTACATGTATTCAGAACAAGACCTTAGAATTATCTAAATGTAATTATTTTAATCAAATCACCAAATTTTATTTTTTGTTAAGATTTGAAAATCTCCACATATTTCTGCTAACCACATAGGTCACGCTTAGAAAAATAGAACTTCTGCCATCAAGCAATTAAGTAATTTGGATCTTTTCTTTAATTAACAATTGTGCCTAAAGAAATGTCTCTGCATAAAATCACTTTTAATGAAAACTCAGAATTAGCTGAAAAAATGCTACATGATAATATGAAGTCAGAATTATGTGAGTGATGATTTCCTAAACAAATAAACAAAATTGCTTCTAACATTTCTTGTAAACCAGCCATGAAATGCCTGGCAATCTAAATGGCAGAGAAAGATCCTTACAGCTTTATGTATGATTGGACTGCATGTTACAGAATGAACTTTAATTAGAACATCACTGGTGTCAAATTGGTAATAAATGTTTAAGACAACCCGAGATAACGGAACCATGGGAACTGGGCTAATGTAATATCTGCTGTAAATTGCAAAGGATTTACATTTTCCATTAGCACAAAGCCATAAGCATAAAAATGATAAAAAGGTTACATCTAGTTCATGTGTTCTTAAAGTCAATGAAAAATTGCAGGGAAGGAATCTTGAATGGGGGAAGGGTGTGGGTTTAGTTTTAATATCTTTCAGGAGCTTATCTCTATCTCCAATTCCAAGGATTCATTTTAACAAAAATTTATTAAGCATTTATTATGTGCCGGATACTATAACTAGTGCTATGCATAAAAGGAGAAATATAGTCATATCCTACTCTCAAGAAACTTATGATCTAATGGTGAGGAGGGTAAATCCATATATATTTAGGGTCTATTAATCATGTGATGGTGGTTACGTCCCTCGTCCCTCTTTCTTGAAGAGAACCAAAATGACGTCACTATGTTGAGTCAACTTACAGTGTTTCCAACAGTGACTGATCAAACCAATTCAAACTCAAGTGCTCTGCCACGGGTTGAGTACAAATAGTTCATATGAACTTTTGCAATAGATTCTCCAACTCTGTGCATCTCGTGTTCCTTTTGAGCAATTTCACTTCTGTCTTGCTCATAGAGAACAACACCTTCTCTGATGAGGGTATGCCATGCAGGGCATTTACTAATAATTCCACTAATTGCATTCCTATAAATTAAAAGTAGAAATATGGGAAAATAAGATGACCAAACCAAACATTGATTTTAGGGAAAAAGAAACAATGTTAGCCCAAGGGTATTTTGAAAGGTTTTCCAGGAAAAGCCATCAGCTGAGATAATACTTAGTAAAAGGGAGGTATAGCTACACACAAGAATGAGTGTGTATAAATCCATTCCATGGGGAGTGGCCAGAGCTAAGTAGAGATTGAAAGAGGTTGGATAAGAACAGGATAGATGGATGAAAGATTTGTTTGTCCAAATTATAAAACACATAAAGGAAAATATATGATATAAGGATGAAAAGGTAGCATAGATTTAAATTTTAGAAAGTCTTGAGTACAAGAATCACAAATGTTTGCTTTATTCAATAGGGAGTCACTAAATACTTGTGGGCATGACAAACCATCTAATAAAATAAACTGCTTTAAGTGTATACCAAATGCTAGAGATTGTTCTACGTGCTGGGGATAAAATTGATAAAAAGGAAGAAAATCCTTGCCTTATCATTATCAGCAATAAGAGAGGAACTTTAAATCAGATGGCCTGAGAGTTTTTCTATTATTTTGTGATCATTTAAAAAGATGAATGGAATAGAAAAAGAATAGGAATACACTGAAGGTGAGGAAGATTAGTAAAAAAAAAAAAAAAAAAAAAAAAAAAAAACTCACATAAACAGGTTGTGATAGAAGTCTACACAAGCAAGAAAGAAGGAGTGATAAGAAAATGGGTTGCCATCTGATGAGCAAAGAGGTAAAGAATATGCATGCAAAATTAGGTACAGGAAAAATGTTTTGTGCAACAGGAAAGTAGGAATAAAAAGGAAAGGGGAAAATAGAAAGTAACTTAAGGAAGTTAATAATTCTAATCAAACAAACTTTAGGAAATTTTAAAAATATGAAATGATTGTGATGACAAAAATCATAAATGTAAAAGCCACAAAAGAAAAAAAAAAGATAGAAGGAAAAATAAATATAGTTTGTGTTGATTTACATTCAGTTTTTCACAGTTCTCTCTCTGGATACAGATGGCATTTTCTATCCCAAATTTATTGGAATTATCTTGAATCATTACATTGCTGAGAAGAATTAAATCTTTCACAGTTTGTTATCATACAATCTTGCTGTTACTGTGTACAGTGTATCCCTGGTTCTAATTGTTTTGCTCAGCATCAATTTCAGTAAATATTTCCAGCCTTTCTAAAATCAGCTTGTTCATCATTATTAAAAAATAGTAATATTCCATTATTTTTAGATACCATAGCTTGTTCAGCCATTTCCCAATTTATGCGCATCTACTCATTTTCCAATTCCTTAACACTATAAAAAGAGTTGTTACAAATATTTTTGCACATGGAAATTCTTCCTTTAGGATTTCCTTGGGATTCAGACTCAATAGTAGCACTGCTAGATCAAAGGGTATGCAAATGTTTTACTCCTTTGGGCATGGCTCCAAACTGCTCTCCAGAATGATTGGATCATTTCACAACTCCATTGGTAAAACATTATTGTCCTAGTTTTCACACAGGCTTTTGGGGTTGCTCAAATACTGGATTGCTATAGTCATTAATTATTGTGTTTTGTGTATCTAAACTAGACCACTGATGGTTTTGAAGACTGTTTCCTTATAATATAGTTTTAGATCTGGTACTGTTATGTTTACCATCCTTTATATTTTTTTCCATTAATTTCTTTGATATTCTTGTACTTTTTTTTTAACAGATGAATTTTGCTACTATTTTTTGGTTCTATAATATAATTTTGGCTGTTTGATATAAGACTGAACAAGTATACCAATTTAGATAGAATTATAATTTCCTTATTTCATATTACATTAGGATTGAGGGAAGTTTGAAAATCATGTAGTAAAATCCTCTCATTTTACAAGTGAGAAAACAAGCTTAGAGAGGAAAAAAAACTGACATATAAAAGAAAGTACAGTGACAGATTTGAGGACTTGAATTTAGATTTTTTAAATTCAAATTCAATAATCTTCACTCTTATTATTCTATTCCATTTTTCAACAGGTCAGTCCAAGTTTCATTCATTTGGCCCTTGATTTGTGTCCTTTATTTGTGTTTATCTTTAGGACTTTGATTTTTAGATAATCTTTGAGGTTTAAATATTTAAGATAACTTTACATGCTATTCTGAACAAGCTAGTTTCAGAGAGAAATGAACTAGTTTATATTCAAATAAAGTATTGAATGGAGTCAATAAGACCTAAATTTGAATTTTGACTCAGACACTAATTGTTTGAACATGGGCTGATGATATAACATCTATTTGTTTCAATGTCCTCATTTGTAAGGACTTATCATTTTTATTATATCAGCTTGGCCTACCCAGGAGCAATTGATATTTTTCCAGTTGTTTAGATCAGACTTTATTTTGTAAAAAGTTTTTTGCAATTGTGTTCATATAGTTCCTAAGTTTTTCTTGGCAGGTAGATACCTAAATATTTTATTTTGTCTACACCTATTTTAAATGGAATTTTTCTTTCTATCTTTTGATGATGGGCTTTGTCAGTAATATATGGAAATGCTGATGATTTGTGTGCGTTTATTTTATATTCTGCCACTTTGGTAAATCTGTTGTTTTCAGTAGGTATATCTGTTAGGATTACTAAGTGAGAACTCAGGTTGTCTGGACAGTGACAAGGTGAGAATTCAGGTTTTCTGGACAATTACAAGGTGAGAACTCAGGTTGACTTGATAGAGGGGGCAAGCTCATTGGCTGGGGTGGTTCTTCCCAGAAGCCCTTGCATTATCCCACGCCCATTCTCTGGGAGGATAAAAAGAGACAGCACTGGGCGCAGAGAGCAGATCGGCCTGGAGAAGGATAAGAGCTGGAGGAGATTCAGAGCCAGGATTCAAGAAGGAAGACTCTGAATTGCATCAGGCTTGACGGGGCTCTCTGCAGGAAGGGAAGTCACTTCTTTGGACAAGAGTTAACAGCAACTGCCTGGAGACAACGGTTCGTTACAGGAAGAAGAATCTGTCTGAGAGATTTGAGTAGACACAGCAGATCTCTTCCCAGAGAGTAATCCGGCAGCTTCTAGAGACGACAGCTCGCTACAATTGGCGCCCAACGTGGGGCAAGGACTTTTGCTTATCCTGACAAGAGGAGCTAGACCAGACCTTTGCATTTTGGCGCCCGAACAGGGACAGACACGGTCCTGATTCCAGTGGAAAAGCTTCCGATCTAGATCTCAGTCTCTCTGACCCAGAACCGTGAGTAACGAGGAAACTTTGTTAAAGATTAAGTGAGCGTGCTAATAGATAAATAAGGAACTTAACTTGTTAAGGGCTAAACCAGGAATCTCTTATAGCTGAAATGGGGCAGATGTTAGCTATATTCAATCCCTGGACCTCAGCCGACTCATCCCCAGCCCCAGAAGAAACCTCAGCTCCACCCCCATTCAGGAGTGGTACTATAGAGAGTATAATCAACATAATTGAGGAGCAGAGTTTACTTGTAACCTGGGTACAGATTGCTAAACTCTTGGCTGCATTAAGACGCACATCCCCTTGGTTCTTAGAGGAAGAAAAGATAGATGTAGATAAATGGAAGCTAGTGGGATATGAAATGAAAGAATTTCAAGCAAAAAATGGGCCTCGTTCAATTTCTGCAGAAGTATTTTATATCTACAACATAGTTCAATTAGCCTTAAACTATCAAGCAAGTTGTAGGAAAAGGAAAAGTTCTAAAAATGAACAGAGGAGGAAGTGTGAGGAAAAAAGGAAAGATCAAGATCTTTCCCTAGAGCAAGAGGATTTAAATGAGGAATTATGGTATGATTCTCTTGAAGAAGCTTCAACCCTGCCTAGAGAACAGATTATTGACAGGCCCACATCAACCCCACCTTCAGAGATGGAGGAAGAAAGAGGGGAAGAGGCAGAAACACAAACAGAATTGCCTGTGAAGAAGCCTAAGCCTATGACAAGATTAGAAAAAGCATTGGTTAAAGCTAAGAGAGAAGGACAGGATATAAGTGATTTTATACATGCATATCCTGTGATTGAAAATACTGACTCTGTAGGTAAAAAAAGGAGAAGATATGCACCTTTAGATTTGAATACAATTAAGGATTTGAAAAAAGGTTGTACCCTTTATGGGACTACATCAGCTTATGTCAAAATGTTACTAGATGGTTTGTCTTATGAAGTCCTAACCCCGAATGATTGGAAATCCATAGCAAGGACATGTCTGGAACCTGGAGAAAATTTATTATGGCTTGCGGAATTTCATGAATTATGTAAAATTCAAGTCAGATGCAATTTGGAAATAGGAGTTAACACACAATTCACTTTTGAGCACTTAGCTGGTGAAGGTCAGTATGGAGAGAATTCGGAACAGATTAATTATACCATGACAATATATGAACAAATTGCTAAGGCTGCAATAAAAGCTTGGGGTGTCCTCCCTGGACAGAAAGATCGCGGAGAGGCTTTCACTAAAATACAGCAAGGTCCCAATGAACCTTTTGCAGATTTTGTGGGACGTTTGCAAACTGCTGTCAAAAGAACTATTGGAGAAAATGCAGCTACAGAAATAATGACCAAACATCTGGCTAAGGAAAATGCCAATGAGATTTGCAAAAGAATTATATGGGGATTAGACAAAGATGCTCCTTTAGAAGAGATCATAAGACGCTGTGCTACAGTGGGAACAAATGCTTTTTACACCCGGACAATGATGAATGTTGAAAGGCAGGGTCCCTTCTGGCAAGGGACTTCTAGAGAAACTCGGCGATGTTTTCAGTGTGGAAAAATTGGACATCTAAGAGCTCAGTGTAGGTATGGAGATACAATGAGAAGACAGGGTGAGAGAAGACCTAAAACCCCATGTCCAAAATGCAACAGAGGACTCCATTGGGCATCAGAGTGTAAACTAATTCAGGGAAATAGGATGAGGGGCCCAGATCCAGGGCCCCAGGCAAAAAAGACTTGGGGCATGATGGCAGCTGATGTTACACCTAAAGAGCCTTTAGAAGGTCAGGACTCTGATTTGATCAACCAGCAGAAAAGTAATCACATGGTAGAAAGGGATTACCTGATAAGTGAGCCAAAAGGCAATCAGATTGCAAAAATGGATTACACTTGGGGAGAATACAGGCCTTTTAAACCAACAGGGCTGTGTCCAGTGCAAACAATTCCAATGTAATTGCCAAATGATGAGAAGATATTTAGAAAGTGGTAAATAGAAGGTAATTAGATAGGTTAACCGCCTGGGAGAGAGGGTTTGCTTGTATTTCTTCAGCAGGAGAAGGAATCAGATGGGTGCCAATGAGTCATATTCGCCTTGTCCATCAGAGAGAGACAGAAAAAGAGAAAGACCTCAAAATAAAGGAGAAGATCTAAGAAACATCTGACACTGAAAGAGCATGGATAATAAGAAGACTGTTAAAGAACTTTAAAACCAGCAGGAATCATTGGACTTCCTCACACAAGATGAGACTAATGGACAATGGACTTATGGACAGTTATAAATTTTCAGTTTATGATTATGTTATATATTTCTAGCATGTGTTATGTTACTATGTTACTATGTGCTTATGTAATTTATGTAATTATCTGTAATACTTCCCATATTGATGGATTTATGTTTCAAGGTCATTTATATAATTATCTGTAATACTTCCCATATTGATGGATTTATATTTCAAGGTCATGACTGTCCTATGTTCTAAATCAAAAGAAAGGGGGAGATGTTAGGATTACTAAGTGAGAACTCAGGTTGTCTGGACAGTGACAAGGTGAGAATTCAGGTTTTCTGGACAATTACAAGGTGAGAACTCAGGTTGACTTGATAGAGGGGGCAAGCTCATTGGCTGGGGTGGTTCTTCCCAGAAGCCCTTGCATTATCCCACGCCCATTCTCTGGGAGGATAAAAAGAGACAGCACTGGGCGCAGAGAGCAGATCGGCCTGGAGAAGGATAAGAGCTGGAGGAGATTCAGAGCCAGGATTCAAGAAGGAAGACTCTGAATTGCATCAGGCTTGACGGGGCTCTCTGCAGGAAGGGAAGTCACTTCTTTGGACAAGAGTTAACAGCAACTGCCTGGAGACAACGGTTCGTTACAGGAAGAAGAATCTGTCTGAGAGATTTGAGTAGACACAGCAGATCTCTTCCCAGAGAGTAATCCGGCAGCTTCTAGAGACGACAGCTCGCTACATATATCACCATATCATCTGAAAAGAGTGATAGTTTTATTTCCTCATTGCTTATTTTAATTGCTTTCATTCCTTTTTCTTTTCTTATTGCTAAAGCCAACATTTCTAGTATAATATTGAATAATAGTGATGAAAATGGGCATCCTTATTTCACATTTAATCTTACTGGGAATACATCCAGAGTATCTTCGTTACAAATAATGCTTGTTGATAGTTTTAGATACATACTATCTATCATTTTAAGGAAACTCCCTTTATTCCTATGTTCTCTAGCATAGTTACTAGGAATAGGTAGTATATTTTGTCAAAAGCTTTTTCTGTATCTATTGAGATTATCAAATGATTTCTATCAGTTTTGTGTTTATATATATATGTATGTATGTATGTGTGTGTGATCAATTATGGAAATAGTTTACCCAATATTGATCCTCGGCATGTCTGCTATGAATCTCAGTTGATCATAGTGAATTATACAGCTGATAAGTTGCTGTAATCTCTTTGTAAATATTTTATTCAAAAAACATTTGCATCAATATTTATTAGGGAGATTGGTCTGTAATATTCTTTCTCGTGTTTTGGATTTTCCTGGTTTGGAAATCAGCACCATATTTGTGTCATAGAAGATATTTGGCAGAACTCCTGTATCTATTTGCCCTAATAGTTTATATACTATTGGAATTAATTGTTGTTTACATATTTGATAGAATTTACTTGCAAATCCATCTGGCTCTGAGGATATTTTCTTAAGGAGTTTAATGATGTCTTGTTCAATTTTTTTTTTCCTAAAATGGGACTATTCCAGACCAATCAAACTGCCAAGAAATTACAGAGCTAGATAAAAAGAATAACAAAAGTCCATCTTGAAGAACAAAAGGTCAATAATTTCAAGGGAATTCACAATTAACAAAAAAAAATGTAAAATAAGGTGTCCTAATTATACCAGACCTAAAACTATGTTATAAAGCAATGGTTATCAAAACTATTTTGTATTGACTAAGAAATAGGGTAGTTGGTCGGTGGAATAGACTAAGTTCACAAGACGCAGTGGTCAATGCTTAGAATAATCTAGTGTTTGATAAATCCAAAGACCCCAGGTTCTTTTACAAGAACTCACTATTTGACCAAAATTTCTTGGAAAATTGGAAAATAGTGTGGCAGAAACTAGCTATTGACTAAAGTCTAACACCCTTTACCAAAATAAGGTCCAAATGGATTCATGACTTAAACAAAAAAAGTTATACTATAAGCAAATTAGAACAACAAAGGACAGTCTACCTCTCAGATCTGTGGAGAAAAAAGAATTTGTGGCCAAAGAAAAGCTAAAGTACACTATGAAATGCAAAATGGATCATTTTAATTATATTAAGTTAAAAAGGGTTTTTTCAAACAAAACCAGTGCATACAAGATTAGAAGAGAAGGATAAAGGTGGAAAAAAGTATATCCAAAAATTAGAAGATTCTAAAATATATATGGAATTGAATCAAATTTTTAAGAATACAAGCCCTTCTCCAATTGATAAATGGTCAAAAGAAATGAGCAAATTTTAAAATGAATAAATTAAAAGCTTTTTTAATCTCAAGAAAATGTGCTTTAAAATCACTATTCATCAAGAAATACAAATTAAGACAACTCAGTACCACTACAAGCCTCTTAGATTGGCTAAGATAGAAGGAAATGATAATGATAAATATTGGAGATTTGTGAAAAGTGGGACATTAATACATTGTTGGTCGAATTGTAAAATTAAGTTTTCTGGATAGAAATTTGAAACTATGCCCAAAAGGCTGTCAAATTATACATAGCTTCTGCTCCAGCAATCTCACTATTGGGCATCCTGAAGAGATCATAAAAAAAGGAAAAGGACCCACGTGTGCAAAAAATGTTTCTAATAATCATTTTTGTAGTGTTATGGAATTGGAAACTGAGAAGATGTGCATTAATTAGGGAATGGCTGAATAATTTATGGTACATGAATGTTATAGAATATTATTTTTCTATAAGAAATAGTCAGCAGGTTGATTTCAGAAAGTCCTGTAGAGCCTGGAGCAAACTTATGCTGAGTGAAATGAGCAATAAGAGAGAAGTGAATAGTCACAAGAGAATATTGTACACAGCAAACTTATTCAATGATCAATTTTGTTTGATGTAGCTCTTTTCAACAATGAGGTGATTCCAATCAATTTCAATGATCTTGTGATGGAGAGAGCCATTTGTATCCAGAGAGAGGACTATGAGTCCTGAATGTGGATCACAACACAGTACTTTGACCTTTTTTGTTGTTTGTTTGCTTTTTTGTTTGCTTTCTCAGTTTCCCCCTTTTTATCAAATCTGTTGGCATTTATTGGACAAAATAGCTCCTAATTATTACATTAAACTTCTTTTTCACTGATGGTAAGTTAACCCTTTTCATTTTTGATGGTAGTAATTTGTTTTGTTTTGTTTTTTATTTTCTGATCAGATTAACCAAGGATTTATCTTAAAAACCAACTGTTAGTTTCATTAAGTTCAATAGTTTTTCTTAATTTAAATTGTATTAATCTCTCCTTTGAGTTTCAGAATTTCTAATTGATATTTAATCGGGGGGGGGGGTTAATTTATTTTTCTAGCTTTTTCAGTTGCATTCCCAATTCGTTGATTTTTCTCTTCCTCTATTTTATTCATATAACTATTTAGAGTATTTATTTTTTTTTCTTAAGGCTTTTTATTTATAAAACATAAACATGGGTAATTTTTCAACATTGACTTTTGCCAAACCTTCTTCCTATACCCTCCCCTAGATGGCAGGTAGTCCAATACATGTTAAATATGTTAAAATATATCTTAAATCCAATATATGCATACATAGTTATACAGTTATCTTGCTGCACAAGAGAAATCGGATTGAGAAGGAAAAAAAAACTGAGAAAGAAAACACAATGCAAGTAAACAGCAACAGAGAGAGTGAGAATGCTATATTGTGATCCACACTCATTTCCCATAGTTTTCTCTGGGTGTAGCTGGTACTCTTAATTACTGAACAATTGGAACTGATTTGGATCATTTCATTGTTGAAGAGGGCCATATCCATCAGAATTGATGCTCATATAGTATTGTTATTGAAGTGTCTCCTGGTTCTACTCACTTCACTCAGCATCAGTGTATGTGAGTCCCTCCAGACCTCTCTAAATCATCCTGATAATCATTTCTTACTGAAAATAATATTCCATAACATCCACATATCATAACTTATTCAGTCATTCCCCAACTGATGGGCATCTATTCAATTTCCAGTTTCTAGCCACTACAAAAAGGACTGCCACAAACATTGTGGCACATGTGGGTCCCTTTCCCTCTTATAAGATCTCTTTGGGATTTAAGCCTAGTAAAAACACTGCTGGGTCAAAGGATATGCCCAGTTTGATAACTTTTGAGTATAGTTCCAAATTGCTCTCCAGAGTGGTTGGATTCATTCACAGTTCCACCAACAATGTATCAGTATTCTAGTTTTCCTACATCCCCTCCAACATTCAGTATTATCTTTGCCTGTCATCTTAGCCAAACTGACAGGTGTTTAGTGGTATCTCAAAGTTGTCTTAATTTGCATTTCTATCATCAAAATGCATCCATAATCTCACTCTCTTCCAATTTCACTAACAGATTTTCCTCACTTTAATTCTCTATTTCTCTGTGTCCCTCTCAGTTTCTCTATTTCTCTGTCTCTATGTCTCTCTTCCACACACATGCACACACACACACACACACACACACACACACATACACACACACACACACACACACACACACACACACACCTTCTATGTAGCCAACTATTTACATGTTTAAAATAAAACTATAATTTCTCATTTAGATGTGAGTTCTGTGAGGAAAGGTACTGTTTTTGCCTTTATTTGTATCCCCACCTCCCATACTTTGCAGAAAAACTGGCCTTGAATTTATTACTTAACAAAGAAAGTGCTTAACATAACAACTGGCACTGAATAGATAGTTAATAAATTAATTAATTATAAATTAAGTAATAAAAATGCTTATTTTCCTCTTTCTTTTCTTCTTTTTTTTCTTGCTTCCTTCCTTTTCATCCCCCAACCCAAGCCCTAGTATATCCCAACATAATGGTTTTGTCAATAGCACTCCACTTCTTTTTTCTCTTTTGTCCTTTACCCACATTCCCAATCTTAGTGAACAGTGTCAGCAACTGGCAAATTGTCTTTTAGCATCAAAAGAATCACACTTGATGACTTTACAACTTTGATATATAGGTCATATAAGTAAAAAACTAGGTAGGAACAATCTGGAACCAGAAACTCTTAGTTTGTGTCAAAACTCTGATCCTTATTAAAACAATAATTATTTTGGTAAAAATCTTTATGTAGCAACTTATATTTTACACATCGCCATTCCCATTAGGCTACTATGAGGCAATGTGCTAAAACAATCTCACAATAATTAACACTTCTATAGTGCTTTATCCCTTTGCACTCCGTTTGGCAAGGACTGTGATTTAAGATAATGATGTATAACTCATTCTATCAATTTCAGTCAACAACTACATGGCAACTTAGAGAGTTTCTTTGGAGTTTCAAGGTTAAGTGACTTGGAAAGTCTGAATCAGTCAGGAATGGAAGTGCAACTCAGAGTTTTCTGACCCTGAGGCTCACTCTTTAGCCTTTCCCATTATGCTTTTTAATGCCTATTCTCCCAGTCTTTATTGGATGTAATATAAAAATGGATATACATTATTTCTTATGAGCATCATAACTCTGTGAGATAAATCTTGTAGGTATCTCCATTTTATTAATAAGAAAATTGTGATTCATAGGAGTTCAGTGAATTCCCTATGGTCACACACAGGTAATCCCTATGTTGATTCTGTCCAATGTATCCTATAAATACTGGTTTGTACATCGCTGAATAGTGGAGGCATGGTGGCTCCCATTATACTCTGAGGAAAACAGCAGATGTCTTGTGTGTGTGTGTGTGTGTGTGTGTGTGTGTGTGTGTGTGTGTGTGTGTGTGTGTTTCCCCCAGCTCTTAGTATGGGGCCAAACACATATTAGGCACTTCATAAGTGTTTAGTGTCTACCTCAGATCCCACAATTACATTGTGCAAGAGAAGCCATGACAATATCCATATAATTCACATCCAAGAAGCAGCTCAGCTCTTCCATAGTTTCACAAAGCACCATAATGTTGATTCTATTATGGGTCACATCAGTAATTGAAAAGAGAGCAGGTGGTCCAGAGGAAGGAGAACTGGGTCTGAAGTAAGAAGAACCTCAAGAAAGATAATTACTTCCTGGGAGAGCTAGGACAATCATTCACATTTTCTTAGCCATAATTTTCCTTGGATGTAAAATGAAGACTGGCTCAGATGACATAAAGGATCCCTTTTACTTTTTTTATTTTTTTTATTTAGAATTTTTTTTTCACAGTATATATGCATGAATAATTTTTTATAATATTATCCCTTGTATTCATTTTTCCAAATTATCCCCTCCCTCCCTGTACTCCCTCCCCTAGATGACAGGTAATCCCATACATTTTACATGTGTTACAGTATAACCTAGATACAATATATGTGTGTAAATACCATTTTCTTGTTGCACGTTAAGTATTAGATTCCAAAGGTGTAAGTAACCTGGGTAGATAGACAGTAGTGCTAACAATTTACATTCACTTCCCAGTGTTCCTTCTCTGGATGTAGTTGTTTCTGTCCATCATTGATCAGCTGGAAGTGAGTTGGCTCTTCTCTATGTCGAAGATCTCCACTTCCATCAGAATACATCCTCATACAGTATTGTTGTTGAAGTATACAGTGATCTTCTGGTTCTGCTCATTTCACTCAGCAACAGTTGATTTAAGTCTCTCCAAGCCTCTCTGTATTCCTCCTGCTGGTCATTTCTTACAGAGCAATAATATTCCATAACCTTCATATACCATAATTTACCCAACCATTCTCCAACTGATGGACATCTATTCATCTTCCAGTTTCTGGTCACTACGAAAAGAGCTGCCACAAACATTTTGGCACATACAGGTCCCTTTCCCCTCCTCAGTATTTCTTTGGGATATAAGCTCAGTAGTAGTACTGCTGGGTCAAAGGGTATGCACAGTTTGATAACTTTTTGGGCATAGTTCCAAATTGCTCTCCAGAATGGCTGGATTCTTTCACAACTTCACCAACAATGTAATGGATCCCTTTTAGATCTAAAAACTGTGATTCATTTAACCCCTGCTAATTGATTAAAAATTGGTTAGATAACAGTCTAAGGGAGACATTGTGGCACAATGGAAAGATAATAGAAGCCAATGTCATTTGTTAACAGTTACACAGCACTCACAATGTGCCCTGCACTGTGCTAAGCACTTTATAATTATCTACTTTCCAATAACCCTGGAAGTTGCCTAAAAAGAGACCTGAACTAGACTCAAGCTAACCTCATTTTTACTCCTACCTCCAAGACTAAGTAAATAGCAGAGTGGATGAGATGCTGGGCCTGAAGTCAAAAGGATTTAAATCTGGCCTCAGGCAGATACAGGTTTTGTGACCCTGGAAAAATCACTTAACTTCTTCCTGACTCAGTTTCCATAATGGCAACTTGGAGATAATAATAGCTTCTATCTCCAGGGTATTATTTTATTGTTATTATAATTTCAAAAGGCTCAAATGAGATAAAATTTGTAAAGTACTTAAAATAGTGGCTAATATTTGCTAGGTGCTTAATAAATGCTTACTCCATTTCCTTCTCCTTTCAGTTAACCTCTTCTATGTCATAAACTTTTGAACTATATACTAATGAAAAGATTTTTGGAGATTGCTCTATGATGAAAATGATTCTCTTCAAACCTCATTCACTCCTTAACACTGCTGGGCACTTATCCCATTTGTTTTCTGAACTTTGAGTATTCCATTTAGAACCTGAAGCAGTGGCTGACATCAATTTGTTCCTGATCTCCACATATTAAATCTATAAAACATAACACATTGCTTCTATCTCCTCTTGTTCTCAGACATTCCCATTCAGAGCACACATCAAGTGAAATGACTGGTGGCTGAACCTGGCCTGTAGATAAACAGCATTCTTATTTTCACTTTTTACCCTTCCCAAAGAGAAAGATTGCATCATGATAATTGATGATAATGGGCTGCATCAGTGCCCATGAACCGAGCTTCTCCTCCAACCAATTGGAATTTCACTCAGCACTTCAGCAGAGAGTTCAGGGAAATTGAAGGTGAAGTCAAGGGGGGCTCGGAGCATCAAGGGGATTTCAGTGGCTAAATCAATTCCAAATCAATACATTGAAAGAAAGCCAAAATTAAATAGGAAGAATAGTCAACCTTACGTTTATATTTATTGTAACCAGAAAGAATTATCATAAATATTCTAATGGGATTTCTTGTCTTGAGATCGCCTAAAGATGATATTTTTTCACTTTCCTAATGGCTATCTAATCCCTTTCACCAAAGTCTTCCACTGATCCTTCATGGTGACACAGAGACAAACAATGGTTCTTTCAGGAGAACCCAGAAGCATACCAGGTCAATTCAGATCAAGTCAAGAAGCATTTGCCAAAGAAGTGTAAACTCTGGCACCCAGTGATTGACTTATTGTCTGCCTTCAAAACAACCAGCAGGTTGTCCTCAGAGAAGTGAAATTTTTGGCTACAATTATCCATGAAAACCTAATAAGATATGAAGATATTGATTGCAAACCAAATTAATTGAATTAGGTATCCATGCAGGTTTAATAATAGATCTTTGAAATATTGAAGAAATTTTGTCATCAAGCGGAACTTTTATTTTATTTTTTAAAATAGTTTGTCATACTTTTTAAAAAGAATTAATTTTCTGATATTCTTTCTCTCTCTTTCTATCTCTCTCTCATACACACATACACACACACACACACACACACACACACACACACACTCCTACTAATCCATTGTGACAAAGAAGACAAAGAAAAAAAAATGAAGCTTAATCAAGATCTTTGATAGTCTATTCAATTCAGAATATCTGTATTCCCCTGTATAATTGCTTCTCTAGGTCCAGGATGGCTCATTGGAATTAACCAGAGTATTATTTTAGTTTATATTTTTCAAGTCAAGGTTCATATTATTCTTCTTCCTTTATTTCACATCTGTTCCTGTAAATCTTCCCATGTTTCTCTGAATTCTTCATATTTGCTTTCTCTTCAGACTTCAACAATGTTTCCATTCATTAATAAACTACAAATTGTTCATCCATCCCCCAATCAGTGTCTTCCTTTTAATTTTTTAAGCTTGTCAGAAATTACTAGCATCATTAATTAGCTTATAGCCTACTGCCTCCATAAAGTCTTCCCTGAGGAATAGCTCTTTCTCAGCTGTAAGACATGCCTTCACTTTTGCTCCCCTAACAATCATTACTTTTTTTATGTACTTATATTACCTTCATTTCATCTGTGTTACAGATATATATGACATACAAAGATGTGGTATCCCCAAATAGCCTGTAACCCTTTCAGTAACATCGATAACATATCAGATATGAATCCTATCTTGTGCCAAACTTTAGGACTTTGGTAAATGGCTGCAAAATAATGAATTATTTGATACCTCATATTTAATTTAATGATCTTTCTTTGTTAAATTCTCAGTAGGAGATATGAAATAAAATGGAACCTATAGAGAAATAAGCACTCCGTACATCAGGACCTTTGACTAAAGCTAGGATTTGTATTAAAATTTCTCATGATATTGGAAAAAAATCTTAGACCTCAAACTCAGGAATTCTACATTTCCAAATTTGATGATGCTATTGATATCTGTGTCTTTGAATAAACCATAGAAACTCTTAACTAGACAAATTGAGGGAATAATTCATTATTATAATTGATATAATAACAGAATACATTCTATTACTGTAGAATATATTCATTCTACAGGAATATTGTGAAGATTAATTAAGTAGTGTTCATAAAGTATTTTTAGCAGGGTAAATGTTATTACTCCGGATTCTCTCATCAATTCCTAGTTGGGAATCATCTAAATCTCTTAATTCAGAGACTCTTTTGATATCTACTTCAATATACTCCTGGGTCCCTCTGTATTAGTGTTCACCTTTCCACAGTAATTTACATGCCTTACTGAGATTTTGACTATATTAACTTCTATATGCCTACTACTAATAGCTATAGATTAGAGATACTTAAAGTATTATTTTTCTAAGGAAAAGAAATGAGGTCATCTATTTCAGAGGTATTAAACTTGGACACAGAAGTATGTTATCCACAAACTTCCTGAATGGGGAACAAACTAGATTAAAATATAAATGGAAAATATTTAACAGAATAAATTAGATCACCCAAACATGGATAACATCAATTTCAGGTTTTCTATTCTATTATGGATTCATTTCAATTTCAGTGTGACACCATTCTAACTCTCTCTTTTAATACTTGATGGAGTTTTGGATTACAGAGGTGAAATATGTACCCATACATGAAAATTAACCATAACAAATATTTATGATTTATTAAGTATGTATTTATTTTATGTGTTAATGGAGAAAGAAAAGAAGCTATGAAATAAAATAGGATTTTCCCTGAATTACTAATTTACTTCTTGGAACCTACATACATTCACAAAAATATGTTATCCAAAAATATTACATTGCACGAATGGATTTGATGAACTATTTTTTATCTTGATAATTCTATATGTACCTATGAAGAATCACATAATTGCTAAGTTGAAAAAGTGTTTCAAAGGTAATCTATTCCTTTGATATCCCCATTCTAATGTCCACAAAAAGATAGTATTCTGGTCTAAAAATAAACATTTTCAGTTATAAGGGACCTATGACCATCACCATCACCATCATCCAGGAAGCTGAAAGTGCTTTAGCATGGACAAAAATTTTAATACATCCCAGCTTCTTAGAATAACAGATAATCTGTGATTATGCAACTCACAGGCATTGATTCCAGTCTTTCCCTTTGAAAAGCAAACAGAACAGTCTACTTTCTTTCATTTGAACAGATCTTCCAATGCATGATAATAATGATAATGCATATAAGTTGCCTCAAAACTTATTATTATTAATTGTCAGATTTTCTTATATAAAATGGTCCCTACCCTTTTAGCCATCCTTGATACTTGAAGAGACTGTACCTATCATAGTACTTTGCAGGGTAATGTGATATATAGAGATAACTACAATACTATGTATCAACCATTTAATGGATGGGGGAGGTGGGTCTTAGGGTCAAATCTGACCTTACTTACAAGCTGCGTGATACTGGGCAAGTCACTTAATCCTGGTCTACCTCACTTCCTCATCTGTAAAATAAATTGGAGAAAAAAATGGTCAACTAGCCCAGTATCTCTGCTGAGAAAACACCAAATTTGGTCACAAAAAGTTGAACACCTCTGAATAATAACAAAGGGGAAAAGTGGTTATTGACAAGGCTATGGGCCTCTGGACTTAACCTAAAGATCCAATGGACAGAGGGGTTGAAGAATGGCATTCTGGGATTAAGGAGTTAGTGTAAAGGATCCTAGAAGTGAGGGAGTCTGGCATATGTTTGAGTAGCAGATAGAGGACTGTTTATATAGTGGGGGTGAAGGAGGGGAGGATCCAGGAAAATAATATGAGAAAAGGCTTCCAAGGTAGGGTGTTATCAGATCAAGTTGTTCCTAGACTGCCAGAGAAAGGAATTTTCATTTGAGACAATAGGGAAGCAATTAAGATTTGTCAGCTGAGGAGTGTTATGATCAGCTAGTAGCCATCCTGCTTAAAAAGAGATGAGGGATGATAAACTTTAGGATGCCTAAAGTAAAAGAGAACTTGTACCTTTTAGATTTACCACCCTTAGGTGAAGTTCTTGGTCGAATGCTGAGCTCCCAGTCATGTTTTCTGAGGCAAACCACCACATGGAACTGCTTACTTCCTTTAACTGCCTTCTATCCCTCTATTGAAGCTCCCTGTGGTTGTAGGGGCTAGCTGTGAAACTTGATTCTACTGTTCTGTCATTGTTCTGTCGCCACAGGGCTATGATCCATCTGATCTTACTGCAATCTACCCTAGGGCACATTCTGAATTCTTCCTTGTAGTAATTCGGAGTGCTGAATCTGCTGAGGTGAAAATTCCTTCCTCCCCCCACCCATATTCCTTTGTTCCCTTCTGGTACCCTGCATGGCCAACTCAACTGTTGACAAACTTCTTTTTTGTTCTAGATATTATTCATACACACATTTTCCATCTAGCAGAAAACTATCATTCCTAGCCTGCCCACTTTGATAAGCTTCAATTCCTATAATCTGTGCCTTCATTCCATTTCAGTTATCTATAGAAATGGTCATATTTTCTATGAAATCTGTCTTTCTGATCAACATTTTTTTCCCCTTTCACTTCTCAATTTACCTCAATCCTCTAATGGCAAAGTTCATTTTTAAATCTCACCATGACTTTCAGTCCCTCCATCACTCCCATCAACACTATCCTTGTTTCACTTTCATATCTTCATTCTTTTAACCCAAAGGTTATGATTCAGTTAATACTTAATTATAAATTATATAATATCTTAAAGTTTGTAAAATACTTCACATATATTATAAAATTTGATCTTCCCAATATCTGTGAGGTAAGTTTTAATAAGTTTATGTGTTTATAAAGTTTTATAAGTTGCCCAGGGCTGCACAGCATTTGAAACAGGAGGGCTTTAATTGATAAAGAGGAGTTTGAATTTAATACTTTAAAACACAGAGGAAAGAAATAAGTGTTTATAAATCTTTGTAAATATCATTTGATCCTCCCATAAACTTGTGAGATAGCTGTTATTATAATGTACTTACAGTTGGGGAAACTGAGGCAGACAGAAGTTAAATGGGTTGTTCAGGGTCATGGAGCTAGCCAACGTTTGATGTCAATTTAAACTTGGGTGCTCCTGACTCCAGGCCCAATGATCTCTTCAGTAGGTCACTTGGCTGCCTCAATAAGCAGATACTGGAACCTTCATTCATGTCTATTATATATCAGACTAAGTTTAATAACTTCTTTCTCCATAAACCTCCACTAAATGTCTTCTCTGTCCCCTCATTGAAGTGTGAAATTGACCTTTACTTCCCAAAAGCAATGTCCATGAAAAAATGATCTGACAACCAAAAGTAGTTTCAAGAATGGACAAGATGACTGTGTGTCTGCTGTTCGATTAAATCAAGGGCACATGGCCTCATCACCACCATCAGGTGATGGATTGTGTGTAAACATTATCTCCTGGACTTCGGTTCTAAGTAGCTAGAGAAGGACTTAGCAGTGAAATATGGAACCTTTGGAAATATAAAGTATTTTCTGACAAAGCATATCTCCAGAGAGGGCAGTAGTGAACATGAGTTCATGCCATAAGGATAGACTGAAATTACTAAGCACTAGGCTGCATTTACTGGGGCAGGAGATCAAGGTCTGCTTGGAAAATGGGAGAGCTCACAAAGTCTTGACTGAGATTTTGTAGCTGTATGAGAAGAAAATGAACTAATATGGAGGCAAGGGCACTAATTTCCATTCTTCCCTCTAGCCTCTATAAACATGATCTATGACTTCACAATGCAGTACTTTCCAAAAACAAAGGCTCATTTACATGACTCTTTTATTATTTATTGAATTTTTCCTTTGACTGTATTTGATCTTTGGACTTTGTTCTACTTATTATAAGAATGGAGATGCTCTGTCTTTTTTTCCTTCTGAGTAAACATTATAAATTATTCAAAGCACCTTAACAGCACAGAAGCTTATTGGAGAAAAATAATTTGGTGTCCCTCTCGATTTGGTGTGTTCTTGGGGTCTGGAAACTTAACAGACACTGAAGATGAGTCCAAAAAGTAATATTTTTTTCATTTATATACTGATTACCCAGGCTCAAAAAAGGTGGGGGAGGGGAACCTTACTTGAAAAATTACACAAAGATAAAGTTTTGATTTCATTTTAGAAATGCAATCTAAGAATATTATACATAAATATTTGAAACTGACATTTATGACACTCTTGTATTAAAAAAAAAGAACAATATATTTCAGAGGAAATAATGTCAGTGCTACATTTTACATGTACTCAAGCGTTTACATTTCTACACGAATTAATCCAATTCTATCAACTGGAAGAATACTAGTTTTGAATTCAGAAACTCTGAAATTCTTTCTAAAGCAATTGTAAGTAGAATCTGTCCAATAATGTTGGGCACATTTTTTTTCCTTTGAAATTCAGTGTCAATCTGTAAATTGAGGGACTTGGATCAGTTGGTATTTAAGTTATTGCCCTTCTTTAAATCTATCTTTCAATCATCTTTAAAACAAGAATCACTGATTTGGGGGACCTTATAATCGTCAAACAGATGTAATTATATATATACATACACACACACACACACACACACACACACACACATATATATATATATAGTGTGTATGTATATAACACACACATATATATCTATCTATTGTGTATATATATATATATATATATATATATATATATATATATATATATATATATATATATATATATATATATATATATATATATAATAGACCTTTTTCAACTATAACAATGGAAGATATCACTGATTGATGTTATCATTCAGACCAACATTTGGACAGACCCTAAAAGCTCTATTTTCATTCTACATCAGGGGTTCTCAAACTACGGCCTGTGGGCCAGATGCGGCCCACTGAGGACATTTATGTGGCCCACCGGTTATGGCAAATGGGTTGAGGGGCGGAGACAGAGTGTGAGCTTTTGTTTTTACTATAGTCCGGCCCTCCCACAGTCTGAGGGACAGTAAACTGGACCCCTATTTTAAAAGTTTGGGGACCACTGTACGTCTTTCCTCTTCAGCCTTCTCTCCAAACACCAAACTTCTTTCTACCTTTTACTTCAGTGCTATTTAGAGCCTTTACATCTCTATAGGCTTCCTTCTATCACCTCAGTTAAAACTCATTCTCAGAAGACATTCAGTTCTAATTTCAATTTTTCTAATTATTACTCTAAGCATCTCAGTAACCTCATCTGTACTATGAAATAATTGAGGTAAATGATTTCTAAAACCCCTGCCAGCTCTAGATCCCATGTTCTATGGTTCCATAAAGGGGAACCCATTCACATTATCAGTATACTAGAAGTTCACATACTGAAGCTGAAATTTAAATAATTTGGCTATATAATAAGAAGACAGAACTTATTGTAAAAGACTGTCATGTTGGGAAAGACTGAAGGTAAAAGGAAAAGGAAACAAAATGGAAGAGATGGATAGTTAATGTCATAGAAGCAAGGGACAGACTTAAGGAAATGGAATGATCAAAAGGCCTGGAATGTTATGGTCAGTGGGGTTACAAAAAGTTACATACAACTGAATGAATGAACAATAACAAACAAGAATAGTGGGGATGACCACTTCCAACTCTCAAATTCTGGGATTCTGAGAAGTGTTTGTCAAATGAATGAAATAAAATTAACTACACTTATTGTTCCAGCTTATGAGAAAAAAAAATAATATGCATGGACAAATCTCTTCCTGTGAGATAGGTGCTACAGGCATCATTATTGCCAAGTTAAGTGATTTGTCCATGATAAACATTCAGGTGTAATGAATGAGGAATTAAATGAATGTGAAACTCTATGTTTCTTGACTTTAACTCCATGTTGCTGCACTGAAAACCTTAAAAGAAAGGAAATTCAGGTAAACTTTGACATTACAGCTGTGTGAAATCATGTGGGAAATCTGCTATTGGTGAGGTAGAGATGTGGGTTGAGAAGGGACGTTCTTCCCAACTTGACATTTCATTTAACCAAACTGGACCTGAGAGCTAGGCTACTATTCAAGGTAGTTGTAATAAGTATTTCTGTCTAGCCACATGTTGGACTGCATAGCCGCCAAGATGCTTTCCAATTCTGAGAGCTGGTGATTCTATGAATTATTGCTAGCACCAATATAGTAATCATTTAAAAATATATCTAACTTGAGTGATGGAGGATAATTAAGAGATAAGTATAAGTGCAATTTTAAGGAAATGAATTGTTAATGACATTCATTGATTGTTAACTGCCTAATTAAATATTCTGCTTCTTTCATGAAGCCTTCCTTGATCCATTCTTCTAAAATTCTTTCCCTTCTATATTTATACTTGACTTTGTATTATAGTTAAATGTGTAAAACTTATCCTCCCTACTAGAGTGAAAAAATCTAATTCTTATTTATCTTTGTTTCACTCAGCACTTCATAAATTCTTCTATATAATAAGACAAAATTATATTGAATTAAATTGAAAGGAAATGCTTACAAAGGTGAATTTTAAAAATGAATAAAAGAATACATGAAATTTAGCAGCAAAAGCAGCTTTTTGGAAAACATCCAAATAGAACGCAATGAGTGGGCCAGAAGAACTATAGGTAGAAAAGACACACACACACACACACACACACACACACACACACACACACACACACTCATGTGTGTGTTTTTGAAAGTTCTTCAGAGCCTTTTTAAACACTAAACATAAATTGCCTAGAGAATTACATGGTACTGTGTAGAATTTCTTTAAAATCAGAATGTGTACATATGTGAATATAATATATATATGGGGGTATATGTATATAGATATAGATATAGATATATACAGACACATATACATGTGAGTGTGTCTGTATTTATATATATGCACATGCATATGTAACATACAGATATATACATGTATACACATGTATTTGCATATATGGGTATAGACATATTTATCAGTCCACTTCTTTTCCTCTTCTTTTATAAGCCTGTTCCCCTACTTCTCACCCTCATTGGATGAAGAGGCTGATCTCGCCAGCATGAATCAGCATCCAAAAGTATGCTCTCGAATATCATATATACTTCCCATTCCATGTTTTGGCTTTGTGTAGGAACCCTTGAAACTAGCCATTGGTTTAAAACTATCTACACTTTGGTACTTTTCCAATGCTGTATTTTTGCTTCTTAATTACTACCATTTAAATGGTCTTTCAAGATAAGCAGTAAATTAAATTGATCCTTTGTCAGCAATCTCCAAATTTGGCAGCAGACGATTGATACAGATGAAATTCCAGTTGCATAGTGTCTTTTTGAGGAAGACAAAAATAGGCCGAAATAAGCCAGCTCTACAGCTTGGCAGTGTAGAAAAAATTACCATCGGGAAATTGTAAATGGCACTAACATTTCATATTTGGTCTGAGCAAATACCTGCAGTACGTGTAAAAACAATTGCTCATTGTATCTTCTAGTTCTGTTTTTGTTGTTGTTGTTGTTGTTTTGTTTGTTTGTTTTGTTTTGTTTTGTTTTTTGTTTTTTTTCCCTAAAGACCTCTTAGGGCCTGTTTTCTTTCTAACTATGAAAAGTAATAACAATCGCCTAGCTTTATTGAACAATGTAACATAAAGTGAGGATGCTGTTTAACTGGCTGCCTTTTAGAGAATTGCGGAATCCCTGAAATTCAGAACTGGAATACACCTCAGAGGCCAGCTAGTCAAATCTATACTAATAAATCATCTTCCAGTTTTCACTTGAAGAACTGAAACAGGCAAAAGCCCAGTGCTTTGTAAGGCAGCTCAGTCTAATTTTGGATTTCTCTTAAAGTTAAGAATGCCTCTGGACCAGCCCATGCATTGTGGTTAAACCTGCCTCTTCTACCCATTGCTCCCCTAGTATTGGGTCTAGGATCAAACAAAGCTTCTAGGTGATAGTAATCTAACAAATATAATACCAAATCTGTGTAGCATTAAGCTCACAGATTTTGAGAAATATCCAGTAAATTTGCCTCATTTTATAGTTAAGGATATCCGGAGAAGTTGAATACCCTCAATAGTTGCAACTGACACAGTGAAAAACTATACAGAAATCTTCTTACTCAAAGTATTTCCACCATATTTTCCCCATGTACCACCACTTGTTTTATTTTTTAAATAACTTGGAATATTTTACTGTTTTTCCAATTATATATATAGTTTTCAATATTCATTTTCGTAGGGTTTTTGAGTTTCAGTTTTTCCCCTTCCTTCCTTCTCCTTCCCCCTTCTCAAGACAACAAGTAATCTGATATAGGCTATATATATATCATCATATAAAACAATTTTCCATATTAGATGTGTTGTGAAAGAACAAGAACAGAAGAAAAAAAAAAACACAAGAAAGAAAAAAATGTATTAAAACTTAAAACATCATGTTTCAATCTACATTCAGACTTTATACTTCTTTCCATGGATGTGTATGGAATTTTCCATCGTGAGTCCTTTGGAATTTTCTTGGATCATGGCATTGCTGAGAATCATAGTTGATCATCAGACAATGTTGCTGTTACTGCATGCTATTTTATCCTGGTTCTTTTCATTTCATTCAACATCACTTCATGGAAGTCTTTCTGGTTTTGTTTTTTCCCTGAAACCTGCCTGCCCATCATTTCTAATAGGATAATCCTATTTTAATTCATGCATATACCAAACTTGTTCAGCTATTCCCCAATCGATGGGCATCCCCTCAATTCTCAACTTTGTCACTCCAGAAAGGGCTGCTATAAATATTGTTGTACAAATGAGTCCTTTCACCTTGTTTGTGATATCTTTGTTCTACAGATCTTGCAGTGATAATGTGGGATCAAAGAGTCTGAACATTTTGATTACATATATATATAGCTATACACATTTACATACACATATGTGTATGTATATATCATACTCTTTAAGGTGACACATTTCATAATACTTAGGCTTTTTAGGCTATTGAGTTTGTGGAAAAGTTGAAACCTGTTATTTCTAAATAGACAACAAAATTCGATTTAATAGAATTCCTCTACAAATGTAGATGTGTAATTGTTCTTCAGTTCAGAATCATAGATGACTAGGGGCACTGAAAGATAAATAATTTGCCCAGAGTCATGCAGGCAGAATGTCTGAGAGGCTATACTTAAACCCAGATCTCTAAGACTTTGAAATTTATCCTCTAAATATTATGTCTAGACGCTTCTTAGTAGAATTAAATAAGGGAAATTCATATACATTTTCTCATTGATTCATGTATTTAGTGAATATTTTAAAAACTTACTGTGAGACAGTGCTCTGCCCAACACTAGAGAAGCAAAAGTATAATTCCTGCCAGCAAGGAACTTAAATTCAATGGGAGGAAAGTAAGTACATAGAACATTATTACTTAGGATTAAGTAAGCTAACAATGAAAGGGGGAGGAGGAAATAGAGTAGAATTCCTGCAGGAGATGCCATTTGCATTTCTTCAAAAAGAATAAAATGTTCCAGTTTATAAAATCAGATAGTCTCCGAGAATGAAAAAAGACATAAGAGATCATGTAGTCCATAAAATCCATCCAGAGACTGAACAGAATAGATTTGAAATTAGTTAAATTATTAAAGTTTATTAAAATTTCAGTACCAACTTTGCAAGAAATAGTCTAGCGCCACAGGGACCTGTCCTTAACTACAAACAATTCAATGTTTTTTTTTTTTTAAAGACTTGGATGAAGTAGAATATGAAGTCCTTAGGGATACTGTCTGTATCCCTTTGCATCTCTAAAGCTTACCCAAAGTAAATATTTCATGAGGATGTTTTAATTGATGAACACAGATAACATATGTATTAACTTTAAAGGTGACATAACATGATCCTGAGGATGTGAAATCAATATTTTCTAAAACCCCTTCTCATTCTAAATTATGAAAATATAAATCAATGGTGTTATATTGTCCTGATTATTTGAGTTGAAGATTAGTTTCTAATCAGTCAATAACCCATCAATTCCTTTGGAACACCTGGTTTCTAATCAAATGGTAAGTTGCTAGTTTGGTAGAAAAAATTATATAGCATTTAAATGTACTTGAGTACATAGTAAAAGCTCACAAAAAGAAATCAAAAGTATTCCTCTAACTTAGGGAAATCAGTTCGATATATGTTTCTCCTCCCTGTCTTTCTGTGCCAGCAATTATTATATAATAACTTTTGGAGGAGGAAGAGAGTCCATTTAGAGTCACCTAGAGTCTATTCTTCCTATCAGAGAAAAATACAAATACTGACCAATATATAATTTCCCAATTCCCTTCTAACCCAAAGGTGCTGTGTCTATAAAACTACCTGGGAGTCTTTGTAAATCTAGAAGTGGGAAAACACTCTCAGAACTCAAATATTAAAGATTTATGTATAAGGATTATAATTAGTTTGGCTGTATTGATTTGAAATAGGAGATCTGTGTTCAGATATTAACAATAGTTACAAGTTACAATAGTTAATAGTTACAAGTATATGTATATGTTTTTCCCCTCTTTGAATTGGACTATAAACTTACTGAGGGCAGGCAATGAATTAGCTTTCATCTTTTCTTCCATAACTTAAAAAAAAAAAAAAAGTTCCAGTCCCCTGCTGAAATAAATAGAACAGGGAAATTAATGATCAAAATGGCATGGCTGGGTATATTTAAAGTTAGATACTAGCAGAAAAGCCTGCTCCATACCCACTCACTTATATTTCTTAAATGCTCCATAATTAGACTGAAGGGAGGTCGGGGAACTAAGTGGACCAGTTTTTTCTCTGAGTCTTAAAGTTTAGAGGAAACTCAAATTCAGGGAGCCAAGAACTCTCATCATTTGATTCTTTATTTCATCAGATTTAACATCTCCTGGGATATTGCTTTGCTTTCCTTAATATTTAGTCTGTTTACACAAAAGGCTAGAAAAATCTTTTGTTAAACTTTACTGAATACTCAAAATACATCTCCCTTTTCTTTAGTGACTTGTTTTGTTTTCAAATCTCTTTATTCAAAAACAGTATAAACAAGTCCCAAGGAGACTTGTGCTAGAAATACTATTTAAACAATACCATTTAAACACCAACCTTATGTAATTGTCCTTGTCCTTTATTGTATGTAACTGTTTCCTGTCACTCTGGACAACAGGGAATACATATGTTAAAGACAGGGATTTATTTGTATGGAATTTCTGAAAACTTTTTACACAGGGAATTTATTCTGCAAATAACATTTATATGCACCTTTTGGTAATAATAATAAAACTCTTTTTTTTTTCACTTTGAACATTTATATGGCAAAAGAAGTTTCCTCATCATAATCTTGTGAGTTAAGGACTATGCATATTTTCTTCATCCCAGAGGTCAGGAATCTGAAGTGCACAGCCAAGATCAAATTGACTAAAGTCCCCAGAGCTAGTAGTAAATTTGGGAATGGAACTATGTAGTCAGGTAGACCAGTTGGCTACAATTAGAGTCAGAAGACATGGGTGAAATTTATTATTCTACTACTTACTGCTTCCATGATTTCCAACTAATCTTCTCACCTCCTCATGGGATTGCAGCAGATGGTTTCTCATTTCTGTTAATCCTTTAATTCTAGAATCCTATGACTTTGAATACAGATCCTATTATGCCAGGGGAGCAGTACTAGAACCTGGGGAAACTGACAAAATGTTTATGAGGTCATTGTTATCAGAGCAGAGGTTTGAAGGATGCTAATGGTTTGAAGAGAGAGGAAGGAGGTAGGAGTATTCTAGGCATGAGAGTTAGCTTATAAAATATATTCTAGGCACGAGGTTTAGCTTATTAAAAAAAATAGCAAATTGAGAAATAGAGGATTACATTGTAATTATTTGTTTGTTTATAAAAATACCATTGTGAGTTGGGAATAATTTTTGAGAACTTTATCTGTATTTCAATGCCTAATTCCAGATATCTTTGAAATCTTATGTGGACCCCAAATGGAAATCATGTTTCTTTCATATGCTTTATTAGCCCTTTGTATTTTTATACACAAGCAATCAGCAAGCATTTATTTAGCGCCTACTCTGTCAGACTCTTTGTCAAGTATTAAGTATAAAAAGAAAAAGTGGGATAGTCCCTTACTTAAATGGAGTTACAATATAGTTGGGTAGACAAATATCATTATATTAATACTTGTATCAATATCAAGTTGACATCAATATTTATCTAGATATACCTAATTATAGACATTTCATATGTGTATATATATGTATTCATGTGCATATATACACATATGAATATATATGCATACTGATAAGTATAGAAACACAGAAAAAAGCTAGATATTTAAAATCATTTAGTTAGCAATAAAATTTCTCCCTTTTCCCAGGAGACTTCTACTTTTTTTTTTCTAGATATATTTGCATCGAGAACTAATTGCCACTGTTAACTGGCTTTGGTTCTTTCCTGTAAGACCTATAAATACATGCTGAAAGTATTTTAAAGACAGAGGAGACCCAGAAAGCCAAACATATCACTCGTTTGGAAGTGGCAATTAGACATTTTTAACAAGTTCTTTTAATATAAAATGGAGTAATTAAAACTTGCACATTGGAGGGGAAAAACACTTTTGAGATTATGTTCATTTTATTAAGCTATTTCAAATACTAAATTTTATTGCAATGCCTGGTTCTTTTTTCTTTCTTTAATTGAATTGCTGGCACTAAAATCATAGTAAAAGGAATATCTGACACATAGTGAAGTAGATAAAGTTATGAAGGGTGTTTATTTTTAATTGATTTTGACCACTCATCCATATTCACTGAAAAAAGACTAAATTGAAAGATTGCACCATATGATTTAGATTTTAAAGTTTCATCTTACAAATAGTTCTTGCTCCATCAATATGTTTTATCTCAATTAACTCTCCTTCGATAAAGTCTAGCATCTATTGTGATGGAAAGGTCACTGATCAAGGACTCACAGAATCTATTTTAAGCCCTCCCTATACAATTTTTATTAGTTATATGATGCTGATCAAGTCACTCAAATCCTATAAGCATTGTAACATTTGTACTTTTTTTTAAAATGCAAATTTAAGTTAATTTACCTTACTGTCAGAGTTGTTGAGAAAAAGGCACCTAATAAACCATAAAGTACTATAAGGCACTGGTGTTAAATAAAATAAAAATAAGGGCCATTAATCCATACATAAGGAGCTCTGTGGGATGCATATTGATTTAGTTTTAAAATGTAATGCTACTTATGTTGTATTGTCTTTTCAGTAATTTTGTTAAATATTTCCCAATTGTATTTTAATATGGTTCAGCAGCCTTTTTGAAGGTCCCATGTAGCTCCTGGTAGCCTGTTTGAAATATCTGCCATAGAAGATAGAGAAAAGAACTCAATCATGACTTACTGATGCCTTGCACATATTACAAGCTTAGCAAAAGTATATGGAGTTGAATGTATGGATTACTACCCGCAAAATGTCATTAAAGTAGAGGACATACTATATCTATATTCACTAATGAATTAATAAATACTATGAGGAAATATAACAGGAAAAGTTAAATAAGAACAGCATATTCCAATAGAAATGGACAAAATATGAAGACAGTAAATGAAAAGATTAATTTCCAAGTAAATAATAGATATTGGACTTGGAGTATGCTGAATTCAGTTGAAGGAAAAATTACTGTTGGTTCAGGTAATATAAAAGGCTTCATGAAGGAATGGTGACCAGTTTTAGTAGAATCAGTACTCATGACAAGGGAAATAGCAATCCTTGAAATGTTGAAGCAGTAGAGAGTTTCATATACATAGCTTTCCATCACATCTTAGAAAATATTGAACATACATTTCTGATGATGGCTATCAAAACTGAAAACCAATGGAGAGATTTGGAGAGATCCATCACATGCCACGATCTTATAAATCACAATCCTGTCTTACCAATGGAACTAAGGTGATGCTATGAAGGATTCATATTTGATGTCCACAATACTGCCTTCTCTTTCTGACTCTGCTATTCACTGGAGGACCATGATCAGATCATTTTATATTATTTGGTATTAGTTCCCATATGTAGAAAATAAGGAAATGAATCAGACTTAATTCAAAAAGCCTTTTGAGTGCCTCTGATATACAAGCTCCTCTGAGAAGTTCTAAGAGTATAAAAACAAAACCAAAAAAGATCCATTCCATAATTGAGGACTTGGATGTGGGACACAGTTTATATATTCAAGAAGACCTCACTTGGTGTTTGATTTAGACACTTAGACTTGTGGGAACCTGAAAAAAAAATTTATCTCTCTTTGCCTCAGTTACTGTATCTATAAAATGGAGATAATAAAAGTATCTATCTTCCAGGATTGTTATGAGTTTAAATAAAATAGTATTTATAAATGTTCTTATAATATCAAAGCACTGTATAACTAATACTATTTGTATTATTATGAGAAAGAATACAAAAGCATATGAAATTAATATGATAGAGTTTGAAGACATAGCAAGCATTAATAATTGAGGGAATGTCAGGAATGACTTCTTCTAGGAAAAAAAGATAAATGAATAGTGCTTTGAAGAAAGGTAGAAATTCTGAGAGAGAGAAGTGAGAAGGCAGGGAATTTCAGCTCTGAAGAGCAATAGTGTGAAGGCAAAGGTACAGAGGAGAGGATTTCAGATAAGGAGAACAGATAGAGGCTGTGATAACCGGAATGAAAACCTGAAGTGCACATGAAATACAAATTAAGATTGGTGAAAAAGCCAGATTATAGAGAGGCTAAAATGTCAATATAAATATTTTGTATTGTATCCTAGAGGCCATTGGGAGTTATTGAAGACTGAAGAATGATGTGATCAGATATTTATATCTTCCTAGTTTGAAGTAGAAAATAGTTTGATACATTTAGCTTTATTTCTATTCTATTTATTTTTGTATATATCGTAGTATAATTTGGAATTGGAAGCATTATATGTGAAGTATGCATGTGTGTGTATTACAGTGATTAAAAACAATTCTCCCTTATTGTAAAGCCCTTTTGCAATGAAATAAAATATTAACTAAATTCTTCTATATTCCTTTTTCTTAATAAGCTCTACCACATAATAGCAATGTGACCATAAGCAAGTAGTTTGACCTCCCTTAGACATTGATTCCTCATCTTTAAAATGGAGAAAAAATAATTGTGCTACTTATATCCTAGGAATATTACAAGGAGAAAATGAGAAACTTTATCTAATCCTTCCAGTCATCTATCAGATCATTTCTACAATTGTTTTAAAATTCTTTATGACCTTTCACTTCTTGACTTCTCTCATTTGTCCTTTTACATTAGTATAAGCTTCCTTTCTCTCAGTCTGAGATTGTACATTTTTATGCTTTCATAAGACATATATGTGTACCCCAGTCATCCTCAAATTTATAGATGTTGATGTTCCCTCCAGTGGTAGAGATTTCAGCCCCCGTGTTCCTTCTTGTCTTTCATAACTTACTTATTTCCTTGCAAAAATAAGCCCAGATTGCCTTTGCCCAACTTGCTGAGAATTTCCTTATATTCTCTTGATATTACATATACTGTATACTGGCAGACTGTGCAACTTGCCCAATATCCTAAATGACTGAACCATCTTTTTATTCGAATTTTTGTTACCTAACTTGATTATACATCCAAAAGGATTAGCAAGTTGGACACAATGAATTTGCAGTTTCATGGGCCATCATCTTTTCCCATCACCCTATTCTATTATGTTATGTAAACAAGTGTTTATTTTTTATTTCATAATAAAAAATAAATAGAAAGATGAAAAATAAATAAAAAGACATGTATAAAAAGCAAGCAGTATAATACCAGCAGATCCCACTGTACCTACAGAAATTGCTTTCTGCTGTTTTTAATTCTTAGTTTTCCTCTTTTAAATAGTATTTTATTCCCCTCATTTACTTGTCAAGACATGCATTTTTTTTTTTTTTTTTTTTTTTTTTTTTTTTTTTTTTTTTTTGCTGAGGCAATTAGGGTTAAGTGACTTGCCCAAGGTCACACAGCTAGGAAGTGTTAAGTGTCTAAGACCAGATTTGAACTCGGGCCCTCCTGACTTCAGGGGCTGTGTTTCATCTGCTGTGCTACCTAGCTGTTCCTTAGCATACATTTTTATAATGTCTTAAATTATCAATTTTTCTCTCCTCCTCCCTTCCTATCATCTTTTCTTTCTAAAATGGTTGCCATTTGATATAGAGTATATATATGTTCTACATTGTAAAACATTTCTATATTAGTCAGTTATGAAAAAAGAAACACTAAAAAACACTGTGAAAAATAGTAAAGTGCAAAAAGTATTTTTTGATCTGTATTCAGTATTCATCCCTTATTTATCTGGATATGGACAATATTTTTCTTCATGAACCCTTGGTATTTGTCTTATATCATTGAGTTGAGTTGATGATAAGAGCTGAGTCATTCATAGTCAATCACCACACAAAATTACTTATACTGGTACAATGTTTTCCTGTTTTTTTTATTTCATTTTTCATTAGTTTCTATAATTCTTTCTAGGTTTTGTGACATCTACCTATTCATCATTTCTTATTGTATAATTTTAATATTCTATTACATTCTTTTACCATAGCTTTTTCAACCATTCTTCAATTGATGAGCAAAAGATTTTTAGTTCAATATAATTAAAAATATCTGTTAAACATTTTGTATTTCGATCTATTATTTTTAGTCATGGTGAACCTGTAATTCACTTTAAAAATTTAGATGCTATACCTCTAAATGCATATATATTTATTACTTCATTGTCTATTGTACCTTTCAGCAACATACAATCAATATTTTTCCAATTATTTAGATTTAATTTTATTTATGTGAGAATTTTTTTTTTTTTGTAATTGCATTCATACTGTTCCTGGATTTGTCTATTTTAAATTGAATTTCTCTATCTCTTGCTGATAGGCTTTGACAGTAATATATGGAAATGCTAATGATTTATGTATGTTTATTTTATATCTTTCAACTTTGCTAAAGCTTTGGATTGTGTCCAGTAGATTTTTGTATAATTTTCTAGGATTTTCTTTGCATATCAACTGCAAAAAGGGATAGTTTCATTTTTACAGTTAAAGGTTCTGATAAAATAAAATTTTAAAAAATGTAAAATACTTAATTGGGAAAACAACTGACCTGGAAAACAGATCTAAGAGTGACAATCTAAGGATCATTGGACACCCTGAAATACATGATGAAAAAAGAGCCTAGACACTGTCTTTCAGGAAATTGTCAAAGAGAACAGCCCTGATATCATAGAATCAGAAGACAAAATGACCATTGAAAGAATTAACTGAACACATTCTGAAAGAGACCCCAAAAGTAAAACCCCAAGGACCTATGATATGACCTAGAAAAAAATAACAACAAAATTCATATGGAAGAATACATGATCGAGAATTTCAAGAGAATTAATGAAAAAAAACAAATGAAGGTGGCCTATCTGTACCTGATCTAAAACTATATTGTAAAGGGCTATAACTGAGCAAATGCATTTGGATAATGGAGCATGTGAGATTAATTGCCAATTGGACAATTCTCTATTAGCATGTTTGAAAGATGACCCTCCCCAACTATTCTGTACTGGCTGCATGGGTGGGTGTGGACAAAAAAGGGGAAGTGATATGAGTGGGTGGAGTAGGAGGAGGAGGAAATTGAGGCATTCTCCTGGCAGTGGAGAGAGAGGAAGGAGGTGTGGAGATGGCTAGATCTAATCCCCTGACCATGACCACAAAAGACCAAGAATAAAGACTTTTGATTATCCTGACTCCAGCTGATTCTGGGAAGACAGGGTCCCAACACTATATTATAAAACAGCAGTCACCCAAACCATTTAGTATTGGCTAAGGAATAGACTAGTTGATTAATGGAATAGGTTAGGTTCATAGGACAAAATAGTGAACAACTGTAGCAATCTAGTGTTTGACAAACCAAAAGATCCCAACTTTTGGGATAAGAATTCATTATATGACAAAAACTGCTGGGAAAACTGGAAATTAGTATGGCAGAAATTAGACATGGACCCACACTTAACACCACATACCAAGATAAGATCAAAATGGATCCATGATTTAGTCATAAAAAACGAGATCATAAATAAATTAGAGGAACATAGGGTAGTTTACCTCTCAGACTTGTGGAGGAGGAAGGAATTTGTGACCAAAGGAGAACTAGAGATCATTATTGACCACAAAATAGAAAATTCTGATTACATCAAATTAAAAAGCTTTTGTACAAACAAAACTATTGTAAACAAGATTAGAAGGGAAGTAACAAACTGGGAAAATATTTTTACAGTTAAAGGTTCTGATAAAGGCTTCATTTCCAAAATATATAGAGAATTGACACCAATATATAAGAAATCAAGCCATTCTCCAATTGATAAATGGTCAAAGGATATGAACAGACAATTTTCAGATGATGAAATTGAAACTATTTCCACTCGTATAAAAGGGTGTTTCAAATCACTTGATCAGAGAAATGCAAATTAAGACAACTCTGAGATACCATTACACACCTATCACATTGGCTAAGATGACAGGAACAAACAATGATGAATGTTGGAGGGGATGTGGGAAAACTGGGACACTGATGCATTGTTGGTGGAGTTGTAAAAGAATCCAACCATTCTGGAGAGCAATTTGGAACTGTGCCCAAAAAGTTATCAAAATGTGCATACCTTTTTATCCAGCAGTGATATTACTGGGCTTATATGCCAAAGAGATACTAAAGAAAGGAAAGGGACATGTATGTGCCAAAATGTTTGTGGCAGCTCTTTTTGTAGTGGCTAGAAACTAGAAAATGAATGGATGCCCATCAACTGGAAAATGGTTGGGTAAATTATGGCATATGAATATGGAATATTCATATGGAATAGTATTGTTCTGTAAGAAATGACCAGTAGGATGAATATAGAGAGGATTAGAGAGACTTACATGAACTGATGCTGAGTAAAATGAGCAGAACCAGGAGATCATTATACACTTCAACAACGATACTGTATGAGGACGTATTCTGATGGAAGTGAATACATTTAAAAAAGAGAAGATCTAATTCAGATCCAGTTGATCAATGATGGACAGAATCAGCTACACCCAGAGAAGGAACACTGGGAAATGAGTGTAAACTGTTTGCATTTTTGTTTTTCTTCCCTGGTTATTTTTACCTTCTGAATCCAATTCTTCTTGTGCAACAAGAAATTCAGTTCTTCACACACATATTGTATCTAGGATATAATATAACACATTTAGCATGTACTGGACTGCCTGCCATCTAGGGGAAGGGATGGAGGGAATGAGGGAAAATTCAGACCAGAAGCGAGTGCAAGGGATAATGTTGTAAAAAATTACCCATGAATATGTACTGTCAAAAAAGTTATAATTATAAAATTAATTTTTAAGATGTAATATATATATATATTTTTTTTTCTCTTGATCTGATTGTTTTGAAATTTAGCCATGATATTCCTTGGGGTTTTACTTTTGGGGTCTCTTTCAGAATGTGTTCAGTTAATTCTTTCAATGGTCATTTTGTCTTCTGATTCTATGATATCAGGGCTGTTCTCTTTGATGATTTCCTGAAAGACAGTGTCTAGGCTCTTTTTCATCATGTATTTCAGGGTGTCCAATGATCCTTAGATTGTCACTCTTAGATCTGTTTTCCAGGTCAGTTGTTTTCCCAATTAAGTATTTTACTTTTTTTTTTCTTTTTTTGGTTTTGCTTGACTAATTCTTGTTGTCTCATTGTCATTCTTTTCCATTTGTTCAGTTCTGAATTTTAGTGAATTATTTTTTTCATTTACTTTTTTTTTAACTTCTTTTGTATTTGTCCAATTGAATTTTCAAATGAGTTGATTTGTTCCATGGATTTTTTCCATTTCACAAATTCTGTTTCTTAAGGAGTTATTGTCTTTTTCTGTTTCACAAATTCTATTTTTAAGGAGTTATTTTCTATTTCTGTTTCACAAATTCTGTTTTTTCTGTGAGTTGTTTTCTTTTTCTACTTTATCAAAACTATCTTTAAATAATTTATATGCCTTTTTCAAACCCTTTTGCAAAGTTTTTATTTCCTTTCCCCATTTTTATTCTAGCTCTCTTTTATAGAGAGCTCTACTATCTAGCTCTACTTTTAAAAAATTTTCTTCTAGGGGAGCCTTGCATGTTTGGGATCAGATTATATCACCTTTTGTGGCTTCATGTAGAGACAATCTGCTTTTAGTCTGCTCAGGGTTTGAAATATCTTCTATTTCACCATAGAAGCTGTCTTTTGTCAGAGTCCTCTTTACATTTTTGTTCATTTTTTTTAAGTTAAGGTCTGCTTTTAGAGCAGAGGATGTTTTCCAAACTTCCTCTACAAACAGTGGCTTCCTCATAAACAGGAGTGCTAGGTCAGTGCAATTCACTCCCAGGGCTTGGTGGGCATGACCAAGTCCCATGAGAGTTTAGGGGTTACTATTAATCTTTTGTGTTTGTGTTGGATGTTTTATAACTTCTCTGCTGATCTTTTGGCTTGCAACCAGGGCAGAATGGCCACCACCTCTGTAGATTCCTATAGATTACTCCCCATAGATTCTCTGCCATGTGGAGGCCACACTTCCCAGAGTCTGCCTCCCCAGGACTTTTCTCTGTCTGTGCTGGCATTAATACTCAGGTGTTGTGTTAGGCTGCCTGCCTCCCATTTCTGATTGAAACAGACCTTTTCTAGTCTGTTTCCTCCCTGTAAATTCTCTGCCACATGGAATCTGCACTGCCACAGTGAGACTGCACTCTCCTGGGACTCTACCTGTTTGTGCTCAGCAGCTTGTGCTTCATTGCCTCCCATTTCCACTTGAAACATATCTTTTTTAGTCTGTTTTCTCCCCATAGATTCTCCACCACATAGAGTCTGCACAGCCCCAAAACTCTGAGCTTTTGCGCTCAGCTGTGTGCTTGGCTGCTTCCTTCCCATTTCCAATTAAAACAGGTATTTTCTGGGGATCATCCAAATTATATTCTGTTGATAATTTGTTGCACTCCCAATATTTGTGGTCCAGAGCTATTTCAGAGGCTGTATTTGCTAATTAGTCTGAGGCTTATAGATTAGGTCAGAGAGAAATGTGTATTATCTCCACCATTTTGGCTCGCCCCCCCCAAAACTTACAAGAAACTTACAGAAACTTTCTATCAATTTCCTTTCTTTTCTTATTGATAACATGGATATTTTTAATATAATGTTGAATAACAGTGGTAATAATGGATATCTTATATTTCACCCCTGAAGTTAGTAAGAGTGTACCCAGCTTCTCTCCATTACAAATATTGGTTGCTGAAGAGTTTAGATAGATAACTGCTTATTATTTTTCAGGAAAGCTCCCATTATTCCTATGTTCTCCAATGTTTTTAGTAGGAATGGGCGCTTTATTTTGTCAAAAGCTTTTTCTGCATGTTTAGATTATCATATGATTTCTGTTGGTTTTGTTATTGATATGGTCATTATGATCATTTTTCCTGATATTGAGCCAGCACTGTATTCCTGGCATAAATCCCACTTGGCCATAGTGTATTATCCTGCTGATAAATTGATATAACTTTTGCATCAATATATATTAGGGGAATTGGTTTGTAATTTTTTTCTCTGTTTTGGCTTTTCCTTGTTGAGGTATTAGTGCCATATCTGGGTCATTTTAGAAAGAATTTGGCGATGTTATTTCTACCTATTTGTTCAAATATTTTACATAGTATTGGAAATAATTGCTCTTTAAATACTTGTTAGAATGAACTTGTGAATCCATCTGGCCTTGAAGATTTTTTTTCTTTTTTTTCCATTCATTTTATTTTTTAAATTAATTTTATAATTATAATTTTGACAGTATATATGCATGAGTATTTTTTAAATAACATTATCCCTTGTATTCATTTTTCCAAAATTTCCCCTCCCTCCCTCTACTCCCTCCCCTAGATGACAGGTAATCCCATTTTTTACATGTTTACAATATAACCTAGATACAATATATGTGTGTAAATCCAATTTTCTTGTTGCATGTTAAGTATTGGATTCCGAAGGTATAAGCAATCTGGGTAGATAGACAGTAGTGCTAATGTTTTACATTCAATTCCCAGTTTTCCTTCTCTGGGTGTAGTTGTTTTTGTCCATCATTGATCAGCTGGAAGTGAGTTGGATCTTCTTTATGTTGAAGATATCTACTTCCATCAGAATACATCCTCATACAGTATTGTTGTTGAAGTGTATAGTGATCTTCTGGTTCTGCTCATTTCACTCAGCATCAGTTCATGCAAGTCTCTCCAAACCTTTCTGAATTCATCACGCTGGTCATTTCTTACAGAGAAATAATATTCCATAACCTTCATATGCCATAATTTACTCAACCATTCTCCAATTGATGGACATCCATTCATCTTCCAGTTTCTAGCCACTATGAAAAGAGCTGCTATAAACATTATTGCACACACAGGTCCCTTTCCCTTCTTTAGTATTTCTTTGGGATATAAGCCCAGTAGTAGCACTGCTGGATCAAAGGGTATGCACAGTTTGATAACTTTTGGGGCATAGTTCCAAATTGCTCTCCAGAATGGCTGGATTCTTTCACAACTCCACCAACAATGCATCAGTGTCCCAGTTTTCCCACATCCCCTCCAATATTCATCATTGTTTGTTCCTGTCATCTTAGCCAAACTGACAGGTGTGTAGTGATATCTCAGAGTTGTCTTAATTTGCATTTCTCTGATGAGTAGTGATTTGGAACACTATTTCATATGAGTGGATATAGTTTCAATTTCATTATCTGAGAATTGTCTGTTCATATCCTTTGACCATTTATCAATTAGAGAGTGGTTTGATTTCTTATAAATTAGGATCAATTATCTATATATTTTGGAAATAAGACCTTTATCAGAACCTTTAACTGTAAAAATATTTTCCCAATTTGTTACTTCCTTTCTAATCTTGTTTGCAGTAGTATTGTTTGTACAGAAACTTTTTAGTTTGATGTAATCAAAATCTTCTATTTTGTGATCAATAATGATCTCTAGTTCTCCTCTAGTCACAAATTCCTTCCTCCTCCACAAGTCTGAGAGGTAAACTACCCTAAACTAATCTATTTATGATCTCATTCTTTATGCCTAAATCATGGATCCATTTTGATCTTATCTTGGTATGTGGTGTTAAGTGTGGGTCCATGTCTAATTTCTGCCATACTAATTTCCAGTTTTCCCAACAGTTTTTTTCAAATAATGAATTTTTATCCCTAATGTTGGTATCTTTGGGTTTATCAAACACTAGATTGTTATAGTTGTACCCTTTTTTGTCCTTTGTACCTAATCTGTTCCACTGATCGACTGGTCTATTTCTTAGCCATACCAAATGGTTTTGGTGACTGCTGCTATATAATATAATTTTAGATCAGGTATACCTAGACCACCTTCATCTGACTTTTTTTTTCATTAATTCCTTTGAAATTCTCGACCTTTTATTCTTCCATATGAACTTTGTTGTTATTTTTTCTAGGTCACTAAAATAGTTTTTTGGGTGTCTGATTGGTATAGTTTTAAATAAATAGATTAGTTTGGGGGAGTATTGTCATCTTTATTATATTCGCTCGGCCTATCCACGAGCACTGGATGTCTTTCCAAGTATTTAAATCTGACTTTATTTTTGTGGCAAGTGCCTTGTAATTTTGCTCATATAATTCCTGACTTTTCTTTGGTAGATGGATTCCCAAATATTTTATGCTCTCGACATTTGTTTGGAATGGAATTTCTCTTTGTATCTCTTGCTGTTGCAATTTGTTGGTGATGTATAAAAATGCTGAGGATTTATGTGGATTTATTTTGTACCCAGCAACTTTGCTAAAGTTGTGAATTATTTCTAATAACTTTTTATTAGAATCTCTGGGGTTTTCTAAGTATACCATCATATCATCTGCAAAGAGTAACAGTTTGATTTCCTCATTTCCTACTCTTATTCCTTTAATCTCTTTCTCCACTCTTATTGCCGAGGCTAGCATTTCTAGTACTATATTGAATAGTAATGGTGATAGTGGACAACCTTGTTTCACTCCTGATTTTACTGGGACAGGTCCCAGTTTATCTCCATTACATATTATGCTTACTGACGGTCTTAAATATATGCTCCTGACTATTCTAAGGAATAGTCCATTTATTCCTATACTCTCAAGTGTTTTTAGGAGGAATGGATGTTGGATTTTATCAAATGCTTTTTCTGCATCTATTGAGATGATTGTATGGTTTTTATTAATTTGATTATTAACATGGTCAGTTATACTAATAGTTTTCCTAACATTAAACCAGCCCTGCATTTGTGGTATAAATCCTACTTGATCATAGTGTATTATCCTGGGGATGATTTTCTGAAGTCTTTTTGATAATATCTTATTTAAGTTTTTAGCATCAATATTCATTAAGGAAATTGGTCTATAGTTTTCTTAGTTTTTGATCTACCTGGTTTAGGTATCAGTACCATGTCTGTGTCATAAAAGGAGTTTGGCAGGACTCCTTCATCCCCTATTTTTTCAAATATTTTATATAACATTGGGGCTAATTGTCCTTTAAATGTTTGGTAGAATTCACATGTAAATCCATCTGTTCCTGGGCATTTTTTCCTGGGGAGTTGATTAATAGCTTGTTCTATTTCTTTTTCTGAAATGGGACTATTTAAGCAATTTACCTCCTCCTCTGTTAAGCCTATATTTTTGGAGATAGTCATCCATTTCACTTAAGTTATCAAACTTATTGGCATAAATTTGGGCAAAGTAACTCATTATTTCTCTAATTTCCTCTTCATTGGTAGAAAGATTCCCCCTTTTCATTTGTAAGACTAACAATTTGATTTTCCTCTTTCCTTTTTCTGATCAAATTTACCAAAGGTTTATCTATTTTATTGGCTTTTCCATAAAACCATCTCTTGGTTTTATTTATTAATTCAATAGTTTGAAGATTTTTTTCTTAAGGAGTTCATTAATAACTTGTTAAATTTCTTTTTTTTTTTTTTTCTAAAATGTGACTATCTTTTCCTTGGTCTTTATTGAATATAATGTCTATTGAACTCTGGTCTAAAAGAGAAACATTTTTTATTTCTGCCTTTTTGCATATGATTGTGAAGTTTTTACATTCCAATAAATGGTCAATTTTTGGGTAAGTCCCATGGACTGTAGAGAAAAAGGTGTATTCTTTTCTGTCCCTATTCATTTTTTTTTTTTTTTTTTTTTGCAGAGAGCAATCATATGTAAGTTGTCAAGGATCCTATTAACCTCTCTAGTTACTTTCTTGTTTATTTTGTGGTTAGCTTTTTCTAATTCTGACAGGGGAAGGTTCAGGTCCCCCTCTAGAATAGTTTTGCTATCTATTTTTTCCTGTAACTGGCTTAAAATCTTCTCTAGGAATTTGTCTGCTCTACCACTTGGTGCATACACATTTAATATTGTTACTAGTTCATTATTTATGGTTCCCTTTATCAAGATGTACTTTCCATGCTTATCATTTTTTAATAAAATTCATTTTTATTTTTGCTTTATATGAGATCAGAATTGCTACCTCTGCTTTATTTACTTCAACTGAAGCATAATAAATTGTGTTCCAGCCTTTTAATTTTATTCCACCTGTGTCTCTCTGTGTCGAATGTGTTTCTTGTAAACAGCATATGGTGGAATTATGTTTTTTAATCCACTCTATTATTTGTTTCCATTTTATGGGAGAGTTCATCCCATTCAAATTAACAGTTATGATTACTAGGACCATGTTTCCTTCCATCCTATTTTCTCCCCTGGACATACTTTTGTTCTCTCTTTGTACCCTGTCCTGGTTTTTACCCACCCTTCCCACTGCCTTATCTCCTATCATCCTTGCCCCCTTCTCTTACTAGTATTTTAATCCTCTCCACCTACTACCTCATCTTCTATCAATATAGTTTTTTTGCCCTCACTTCTATTCTCTACTTCCCTTTCCTTTTCCTCCTTCTTCTCCTAACTCTTTATAGGATTAGATAAAATTCTATACCCAACTGAATGATTGTTATTCCCTCTTTGAGTCAAAACTTATAAGATTAAGCTTTAGACAGTGCTCATCCTTTTTTTTTCTCTTTTCCCTCCATTGTAGTAGGTCTTTTGAGCCTGTTAGTGTGAACTTTTTCCAATACAGATTTTTTTTCTACCCCTTGGTGTTTTTTTTCTCAGTGTCATCACATAAGAATCCCTTCACAAGCACAACCTCAGTCCATGGCCTTTATTGTAGAAGTTGCCAAACTGGGTAATCATGATTGTTGCTCCTTGATATTTTTGTCTGGCAGTTTGCAGTATTTTTTTTTCCTTGAAATTATGCTTTTTGAGTTTTGCAAAAGAGTTCCCATGCATTTTCCTTCTGGGATCTCATTCCAGAGATGAATGATGGTTTCTTTTTTTTTTTTTTAGCTTTTTATTTTCAAAATATATAAATGAATAATTTTTCAACAATGATCTTTGCAAAACCTTGTGTTCCAAATTTTCCCACTTTCCCCTCAACCCTTTCTTCCAGATGGCAAGTAATGCGATATATGTTAAACATTGTAAAATATATATATCAAATTCAATACATATATACATATTTATACAACTATCATTCTGCACAAGAAAAATCAGGTCAAAAAAATGATAAAGAAAACTAAATGCAAGGAAACAACTACAAAAAAAAGAGTAAAAATCCTATGCCGTGATAAATAGTCAATTCCCACAATACTCTCTCTGGGTATAGATGGCTCTCTTCATAACAAGATCATTGGAACTAGCCTCAATCATGTCATTGTTGAAAAGATGCATTTTCATCATAATTGATCATTATATAATCTTGTTGTTACTGTGCATAATTATTTCCTAGTTCTGCTCACTTCACTTAGCATCAGTTCATGTAAGTCACTTCAGATCTCAGTTTCTTGCCATGACAAAAAGGGTTGCCACAAAAAATTTTGCACATGTGGGTCCCTTTTCCTCCTTTAAAATCGCTTTGTGATATAAGCCCAGTAGAAACACTACTGAATCAAAGGGTTTCTACAGTTTGAAAGCCCATTGGGCAAAATTCGAAATTGTTCTCCAGGATTGTTAGATCAGTTCACAACTCCACTTGCAATGTATTAGTGTCCCAGTTTTCCCACATCCCTTCCAACATTAATCATTATTTTTTCCTGTCATCTTAGCCAATGTCAGAGGTGTGTAGTATTCCCTCCAAAGTTTCTTAATTTGCATTTCTCTGATCAATAGTGATTTAGAGCACCTTTTCATATGACTAGAAATGGTCTCAATATCTTCACCAGAAAAAATCTGTTCATATCCTTTGACCACTTATCAACTTGACTTGAATTCTTTTAAATTTGAGTCAGTTCTTTTTATATTTTAGAAATAAGGTTTTTATCAGAATGCTTAAATGTGAAAATTATTTCCCAACTTATTGCTTCCCCTTATAATCTTGTTTTGTTTGTACAAAATTTTTTAACATAATTAATTAAAATAATACTAACAATATAATCAAAATTATCTATTTGGTGTTCAATAATGTGTTCTTCTTTGGTCATAAATTCTTTCTTTCTCCATAGATCAGAGAGATAAACTAGCCTATGTTCTTCAAATTTGCTTATAATATCACTCTATGTCTAAATCATGAACCCATTTTGATCTCATCTTGGTATGTGGTGTTAGGTGTGGATTAATGCCTAGCTTCTGGCACACTAGTTTCCAATTTCCCAGCAGTTTTTATCAAATAGTGACTTCTTATGCACAAAGCCTGGGTTTTTTTGCTGGGTTAAATGCTAGGTTACTATAGTCATTCACTATTTTGTCCTGTGAGCCTAACTTATTCCACTGATTGACTACTCTTTTTCTTAGCCAGTACCAAATGGTTTTGATAACTGTAAATTTATAATATAGTTTTAGGTCTAGTACAGCTAGGCTACCTTCATTTTCATTTATTTTCATTCATTCCCTTGAAATTTTTGACTTTTTGTTCTTCCGGTTGAACTTTATTATTTTTTCTAGCTCTGTAAAATAAATTCTTGAGAATTTAATTCCTATAGTACTGAATAAATAGATTAATTTAGATATTATTATCATTTTTATTATAGTTGCTCAAGCTACCCATAAGCATTTGGCATTTTTTCAATTGAGTAGATGTGACTTTGGGCAGTGTTTTGTAATTGTGTTCATATAGTTTCTGACTTTGCCTTGGCAGGTAGACTCCCAAATGTTTTATATTACTTAACATTTATTTAAATAGAATTTCTCTTTGTATCTTTTGCTGATGGACTTTATTAGTAACTTATAAAAATGCTGATGATTTATTTGAATTTATTTTGTATCCCGCAACTTTGTTAAACTTGTGAATTGTTTATGGTGGTTTTTAAATTGATTCTCTAGGTTTCTCTATTTATACCATCTTATCACCTGCAAAGAATGATAATTTGGTTTGCTCATTACTTGCTCTAATTACTTTAATAGCTTTTTTCTTCTCTTATTGCCAAAGCTAACATTTCTAATACAAGATTGAATAGTTATGGTCAGAGTGGGCAATCTTGTTTCACATCTGATCTTATTGGCCATGGTTCTTGTTTGTCCCCATTATGTATGATGCTTGATAATGGTTTTAAATAGATGTTATTGATCAATTTAAGGAAAACTCCATTTATCTCTATACTCTACAGTGTTTTTTAATAGGAATGGATATTGGATTATATCAAATGCTTTTTCTGAGATAATGATATAATTTTTGTTAGTTTGGTTATTGATATAGTCAATTATGCTAGTGATTTGCTTAATATTGAACTAGCCCTGAATTCCTGGTATAAATCTTAATTGGTCATGTTGTATTACCCTGGGGAATGACATGTTTTAATATATTTGGTAATGTTTTATTTAAGATTTTTGCAACAATATTTTTATGGAAATTGGTGTATACTTTTCTTTATGTGTTTTGACTCTACTTGGTTTGGTATCAGCACCATACCTCTGTCATAAAAGTGATAGGACTCCTTTCCCTATTTTTTCAAATAGTTTACATAGAATTGGAATTAATGATCCTTTAAATGTTTGGTAAAATCCACATGTATATCAATCTGGTCCTGGAGATCTTTTTTTCTTAGAGAGCTGATTGATAGCTTGCTCAATTTCATTTTCTAAGAAAAGGACTATTTAAATAATTTCTTTCCTCTTCTATAAATCTGGGAAATCTATATTTTTGTACATATTCTTCCATTTCACTTAGATTATCAGATTTATTGACATATAGTTGGGCAAAATAACTCCTAATAGTCAATCAGGATCTCTAACTATCAACTTTTATTTTAAAGGATCAAAGGGCATGGGATCTGATATTCTGAAAGGCAAAAGAACTTGGAAAGGCCAAAAATCAACTACCAGCAAAATTGAGCTTTATCTATCAGGGGAAAGTTCTCACTTTTAATTTTTGGTACTAAAAATTGATTGTCTTTCCTTTTCTAATCAAATTAATTTGTTAGTTTTTTCCCATAAAACTAATTCTTAGTATTTTTAAATTAATTCAATACTCTTCTTATTTTCAATTTTATTAATTTCCTTTTTTATTTTCAGCATTGAAATGTGTTATTTAATTGGAAGTGTTTAATTTGTTCTTTTTTCTAGCTTTTTTAGTTGCAAGCTCAATTCATTGATCTTCTCTTTCTCTATTTTATATAAGTAATCTAGAGATATAAAACTTTCCCTAAGAACAGCTTTGACTGCATACCATACATTTTGATATGTTGTCTCATAATTGTCATTTTCTTGGACGAAATTATCAATTCTGTCTCAGATTTGTTCTTTCACCAAGTCATTCTTTAGAATTAGCTTTTTTAGTTTCCTATTATTTTTTAATTTTCTCTTGATCTTTTATTGCATATAATTTTTATTGCATCATGATTTGAAAAACAATACATTTACTATTTCTGCCTTTCTGCATTTGATTTTGAGGGTTTATGCCATAATAAATGGCCAATTTCTGTATAGGTTCCATGTACTGCTTAGAAAAGAAGTATATTTCTTTCTGTCTCTATTCAATTTTTTCCAAATGTCTATCACATGTAACTTTTCTAAAATTCTGTTTACCTTCTTAACTGCTTTCTTATTTATTTTTGGTTTGATTTACTGTGTTCTGAGAGAGCAAGGTTTAGATTCCCCCCTCCCTATTAGTACAGTTTTGTGAGCTAATTTTTCTTGCAAGTCTCTTAATTTCTCTAGGAATTTGGATGCTATACTACTTGGTGTATGTATGTTTATTATTGATATTGCTTCACTATCTATGATGCCCTTTAGTAAAATATAGTTTGCTTTAATTAGGTTTATCAGGATTATTACCCCTGCTTTTTTTTTTTTTTTACTTCAGCTGAAGCATAATAGATCCTGTTTTTGCCTTTTGACTTTACTCTAAATATATCATTCTGCTTTAAATGTGTTTTTGTAAACAATGAATTGTAGGATTCTGGCTTTCATTCACAGTTAAAGTTATTAACTCTGTTTCCTGCCATCTTATTTTCCCAGGTTATACTTTTCTCTTTCCTCTTCCCCTTTCCTTCATCCCCAGTGTTTTGCTTCTGATCATCCCCTCCTTTCAACAGCCCTCTCCTTTTACAGCATATCTCCCTTTTTATACCTTTCCCCTTCTACTTCTATGCTCCCTTCTATTCTTTACCACTTTCTCTTCCTATGTCATATAGAATGAGACAATCTTGCATGTGAAACTATTCTCTCTTTGAGTTAAATCTGATGAGAGTAAAATTCACACAATGCTCAGCCCTCCCCTCTTTCCCTCAATTGTAATATGTCTTTTTTGCCTCTTCATGAGATATAATTTACTCCATTTAACTCCATTCTCCTCTTTCAATGAAATCACCTTTCCTCCTCTAGTTTCTTTTTTTATCTTCACAATAAAATCAAATTATGTCTGTACCCTCTACATATACGCACAACAGAGATAACAGATCTCAAATATTATCTTCACTTATAGGTGATTTAAACTTTTTAACTTTAAAACCTTTTGTGATTCTCTTGAGTTCTGTCTTTAAAGATCAAATTTTCTATCCCCCTCTGGTCTTTTCATCAGAAATAAATGAAATTCACCTGTTTCATTGAATGTCCATCTTTTCCCCTGAAAGATAATGCTCATTTTTGCTGGTAGTTGATTCTTGGCCTTTCCAAGTTACTTTGCCTTTCAGAATATCAGGTTCCATGCCCTTAGATCCTTTAAAGTAAAAACTGCTAATTAATGAGTGATTCTGATTGTGACTCCTTGATGTTGGAATTATTTCCTTCTGACTGCTTATGATACTCTCTCCTTGACATGATAATTCTGAAGTTTAACTACAATATTTCTTGGAGTTTTCATTTTTGCATCTCTTTCAAGAGGTGAAAGGTGAATTTTTCAGTGGCTATTTTACCCTGTGGTTCTTGGATAGCTAGGCAGCTTTCCTTGTTGATTTCCTGAAAGATGATTACCCTCCTTTTTTCATCATGATTTTCAGGAAGTCCAATAATCCTTAGATTATTTGTCCTAGATCTATTTTCCATATCAGTTGTTTTTCCAATTATATATTTTACATTTTATTCATATTTTTTCTTTTTTTTTTGGTTTTGTTTGACTGATTCTTGAAATCTCAATTAATTATTCACTTCCATTTGTTAATTCTAATTTTTCATGAATTATTTTATTCAGTTATCTTTTTTATCTCCTTTTGCACTTGGCCAACTGAAAATTTTAGTGAGGTGTTTTCATTGCATTTGTTTTCCATTTCAAAATTGTTTTTTCAATAAATTGGTTTCTTTTTCATATCTATTTTGTAGGAGTTATATGCTTTTTTCATTTCATTAAATATATTTTAAGTAGTTTTCTTCAGATAATTTCTGTTTTTCCTTTTCCAAACTCTCTTGCAAAGTTCTCATTTCCTTTCCTCATTTTCCTTCTAACTCTCTTTTAAGATCCTTTCTGAATTCTACCAAGAAAACTTTGTGAAATGTCAACCAACTCATTTCGCCCTTTGGCTTCATCTGGAGATGATTTGCTTTTAGGATCCTCAGGGTTTGACATCTGTTCTCTTCTTCATAAAAGCTATCTATCACCAGAGTTCCTTTTACTATTTTGTTTAGATTTTTAAAAGTTTGAGTTCTGCTTTTAGGGCAAAGGGGGTGACAGTAGCTTTAGTTTGCTCTGGGGCCAGTGCTACTGACTGACATCTGGGGCTGGGAAGGTGTGGCCAGGTTCCATGTTTTTTTGAGGTTCAGAGGCTCACTTATTTGCCTTTTGTATTTGCTCTATATAGGTCACAGCTAATCTGCTGATCCACTGACTTATAACCAGGAGTAGCCTAAGAAACTCTTAGTAAATTCCCTGGTATGCAGAAGCCGCAAAAATCTGGCTCCCTGCATGCACTGCATCAGGCCTTGGACACCTTCCCCCTGTCTGATTGAAACATACCTTTTTTGAAGTTCTTCCAAAGCATCTTCTGCTGGAAATATGTTACACTGCAAGTATTTGTGGTTTCTATCACTGGAAAATCAGTTCAGAGGCTGTATCTGGTGGTGATCTGAGGGACACTAGGAGGAGTTCAGATAAAGATCTCTGTATTCTCTTCTATCTTGGCTCTGCCTCTTATGATAGATTCTTTCAATGAATATTTCCTCTGTTTCTAGAATAGTCAGGCAGTTTCCCTTAATGACCTCTTGTGGAAAGCTGCCCAGGCTCTTTTTTTTGATCATGGCCTTGATGTATGTCATTAATTTTTAAAATGTCTCTTCTGGATCTATTTTCCAGTCAGCTGTTTTACTAGTGAGGTATTTCACATTTTCTTCCCTTTTTTCATTCTTTTTTGTTTGATTGATTCTAGCTTTCTCACAAAGTTATTGGCTTCATTCCCCCTGTTCTAGTTTTTAATGTGTTCTTTTCTTCAGTTAGATTTTGTATATTTTTCCATTTAGTTTATTCTACTGTTTATGTAGTTGTATTCTTCAAACCATTTTTTCTTTTCCAAACTGTTGACTCTCATGCATGCCTCTCATTCATTTGCTCATTTTTCTTCTTCCTCTTTTAATTGTCTTTTAAAGTCTTCTATGAGCATTTCCAACAAGCCTCTTCAGGCTTCATGTAATGTTCTTTTCTCTAAATTGTAATCATTCTCTGGGAGCAGGTTTCTTGGGGAGCTTCTGGAGGTAGCTTTAGTTTCAGTTCAGTTCAATAATCCCAAATGCAGCCAGAAGTCCAAATCCTTTACTGTCTCTTTCCAAATCTTCTCTCCTTCACTTGGGGCTTGGCTAGTTTTCTGGAGGCCTTCCAGATATTGGTTTCAGTGTTCTCCACAGGACAGCCTGCCACCACTTCTCTGACTTTCCTTCGTTCTCCCCTAGTTGTGAATCTCCTTGATTGAATCCTGACTCTGAATCTCCTAAAGTCCTCCCAATGTCTCCAGCCATCACAAATGTGGAAGTTGGAATGAATCTTGACTCCTCCTCCCAGAGAGTGGGCTTCTGGGTTCTCCCTGGGCTTGTGTGAGCTTCTTAAAAATATGCTCTCTTAAAGGTGTGAATCTCTTGGAATCCTAGTATGTACATTACTGAACTAGAGAACTGTTAAGTACCATGCTAAATTAGATAATTATTGTCTCTATCCATTCCAGTGATTTAGCACCTTGTAAAAATCCTAACACTTGAGACCAATTTATCTTACTGAGATTTTTTCTGTGGAAGAAATTCTGTCCTCATCTTAGTTTATGTTTTGGTCTTTCCTGACACCATAGAAGCTAAGTGTGGTCAAGTTTATTTTCTGTTTCTTGCTCATTTCTTTCCTTTCCTTTTGATATTTCTTCTTCTTCTTCTTCTTTTTTTACTTTTAAAGTATATATCAACTTATGGGGTAAATGTAGTGTTATCCCAAGCTTCCTGTGCAGCTCTGAGGCTTGGCTTTGAAAACAGGGTTCCTTATATTTGTAGGAAGTAGCTTTTCAAATTTTGTTCAGGAAACAGCATAGTTTCCAAGAGTTTGCATTATGAAATGGGACTGGAACTTGCTCCACTGATTTGTTTTTCTACTAAGCCAGCATTGAGGAGCTTATTCCTGATTTGCTGTAATTAAGACTCTCTCACCATGTTTGCCGGAGTCTGTCTGAGATGGGCTGAACATCCTTTTCACTCCAGTGAGACTTATTTTTCTTGAAGTTTTTTCAGTCTATCTTAAGTTGTAGAGTGGATTCATTCCTTCATACTCTGTTCAGAGGTTTGGTTTCATGTGGTTTTTGAGGGATTTATTCTCCCATCTTGGCTCTACCCCCAGTAGTACTGCTTGATCATTTCTTGAAAGATGCTGTTCAAGTCTTCCTTTTGTTTATGGTTTACAGATAGTTCAGTGATTCTCTCAATGTCTTTCCTGATTCTCTTTTCTGGGTCATCTGTTTTGTTTTTTCCCCAATAAAATACTTTACATTATTCTATTTATTTTCATTCTTTTATTTTAATTCTTTTGCTTTTGTTTGACTGATTCTGGATGTTTCATTGAGTCATTAGCTTCCATTCACGCAATTCTAACTCTAAGGAATTGTTTTCTTCAGTGATTTTTGTATCTCCTTTTCCATTTGGCCACATTTACTTTTTAAACAGTTGTTTTCTTTTTGTAAGCTGTTGGCTCTTTTTTCACAATTCTTGTGCATCATTCTCATTTATTTTCCCTTTTTTTCTTCTTTTCCTATGTTTTAATCTTTTTTTTTTTTTTTTTTTTTACATTTTCATGATGTTTTTCTGGGGCTTGAGACCACTTCTCATTATTCTTTGGGGTTTCACCCATAGGTGTTTTGATATTGTAATTATCTTCTTAGTTTGTATCTTGGTCTTCCCTGTCATCATAATAATTTTCTGTGGTCATAGTCAATATTTTTTGCCCTTTTCCTTCCTTTTAATTTAGAGCTCTACTCCCAGGGTAGAAGGGATATTGTCTCAGACATTTTGTGCCAGGGACTGCAGACCCTTATTGTTTACCTACTGCTGTACTGATGTTACCCTGAGGCCCATGGGGATCCTTACAGCTAGTGCTGCTTTGAGGCCAAATAATGAGGATAGCTGGGGGAGGCTGTAGAGGTCTGGCACCTTTCTAGTAGAAAGCTGCAAGTCTTAATGTTAGGATCTGGTGTATGCTGAGGTCTTTCCTTTGGGACTACACTGCAGCAGGTAGTACTAATAGTTGGAGCCTGTTAGTTCCTTTGTCTATGTTGAGGCATGAGGGAGATACTAGTTTAGGTTTCCTGCTGCACCACACTGGGATTAAGGATCTCTCACTGGTTTGCAGAGGTGGGGCTTGCAACAAGCATGCTAGAATGCTTCCTTTCCTTTACTGTGCTCCCCTTGTACTTGAATAAAACAGATGTTTCTTCCTGATCTTCTAAGTTTCTTAGGCTAAAAGATTGTTCTCTTTGCTCTTTCTACTGTTTTAGGGTTTGTTTAAGGGCATTATTTTATGGTTCTTTAGAGATGAATATGAGAAAGTTCTGGTTAAAACTTAGTCCACAATTTTTATTTCTGGAAGAAGAAATTCTGACCCATCTTTAAAAAAAGAAATGTGGTTAAACATTTATTTTGGTGGCATTTTTATCCTTATTCTCCACATATTTATCATCGACAACATGTTGTGTCCTGTTTACTTCTATCACTCAACTTTGCATGGACCTTTGAACCATTCTCAACTTAAATTCTTTGGAAACTATAGTATTCTATGACTTATAACCCTATAACATTATTACACACAATATATATTAAATAGATGCTTATTCCATGAAATATTACATTTAATTAATGTAGAGATGAAAGTAACATGAATATTAACTTTAAAGAGTTAAACATATATATATATATATATATATATATATATATATATATATATATATATATATATATATATATATATATTATATATATACAGATACAAATATTAGGGAGAATTTGATTTTTTCCCCCAAGTATAGGTTTAGGATCATTAAGAGGATTATATTTTTTCTCAAAGGCAATCTACCTTGCTCTCTTTTGTGCATAAAATATATTAAAGTAAATGGGAAAATTTTGTCAATTTGATTATCAAGAAGTTAAATGTGAAAAAAAAAAAACACAGATGGACTGTGGCTATTGTTTCTTCTAAGGAATTTATTCAAATGAGTGGGTACAGAGCCAAAACACCTTAAAGGTACTTACTTTTTGATGTTTGACCACTAGAAAAGACAGGAAATTTAGAGATTATCATTTTACAGATGAAGAAAGATAATTTAAAGGTCACACGGTGACTTTAGTGGTAGAAATGACATTAAAACCCTGTTTTTTTTAAACTCCCAGACAAAGGCTTTCCCCATCATTGTACAGGATTGGATTTAAAACTATTGCTTGGGAGTTTTCTCCTGTCACAGTCCAGATGCTTAATGTATAAAAATGTGATCCTAACACCAATTTTTTGCTTCAGTAGCCAATGTGATATCTCTTCTTCATAAAGCTAGACAAATCTAATCTATTAAGAATTAAGCATATGGAGGTGAGGCAGAACACACAATGCCTACAATCCTTTTTCATTCATGAAATAAACATCCAATATTCTTTTCAAGGTGTCTTGGTTCTATGATCATATTTTTGTATCATCTTCAAACACAAAGGACAATGTGGAATAATGAGACTGAGTTTTGACCTTCAAAGTTTAGAACAGGCTCAGGTAAACTTTTGGTGGAAAGTCCACAATGATGGTTTCCACTTAGATTCTTGAGAGGGAGCCCAGTAGTTCTGAGAGCCAGGATTTCTAAAGACCATTCAACTTATAGAACCAAATCTTTCAAACTAAATATCCTATCCTAGGAACTCTGCCCCCAAGCTTCCACCGTTGGAAAACAGTAAGAGAGAGGGATTGGATGTCTTGCATATCTTAATGAGAGCCAATAAGTTTAAGAGGGATGAGCCATAGGATTAAATGAATGACAGAAGGCTGTGTTTAGCTAGAAAAGTGGCAATGAGTTCATTTCATTAAGGAAATAGAACAAGATTATCATTTTATAGGTGAAGAAGTTGTGATACACAGGAGTCAAATGAATTCCTCCAAGGCTACATTGCGAGTAAATACAGCTTCCTACATCTAGAACTTAGAAGAGAACCTTAGTCCAAACCTTATAATCTGACAGAGAAGAGAACAGAAGTACAAGGAGAGTAATTGAGTTGTCCAAGTGTCTATAATATAGGCATAAATTTCAAAGATATGCAGTTATAATATTTTATCTCTATTTTAAGATAGATAAGGTGAAATTCAAGTTTAATGACTTTCCTGTGGTTACAGAGCAAGTAAGTGTCAGAGCCAGAAGGAGGATGGGGTGGAAAGGGAATAAGCATTTATATGGCACTTATTATATGAGGCACTGAATTAATGTCTTTACCAATATAATCTTGATTTTCATAACAACTCATTGAAGTACATGCTGCTATTGTTTCAATTTTACAATTGAAGAAACTGAAAACTGAGGTTAAATGACTGGAACAGGGTCACACACCTAACAAGTATCTGAGGACAGAACTAAGGTACTTCTTTTTTCAGGATCAGTGTTATATCTACTGTGTCACCTACCTGCTTTTAATACATAGAATGCAGGACTTCTGGATCCCAAACGAGGTTCTTTCCATTTTTACCAAGCTATACTATAGTTACATATCAGAGTTTCCATGTAAGATGAATGGTCTGATGGTGAAAAGGCACTGTCTTATAGGAGAATCAAGGAGGATTTCCTAAAGGACATGATCTTTTATTAGGCCTTTCACTTGTGAGTGGAAATCTGGTAAATATTAAGAGACAAAGCTGGATCAAAGGAAAGAAAAGAAATTCTCTCTCTCTTTCTCTCTCTGGTTTAGTAGGAGCATAATATATTTGGAAATAAACAGAACCTACCCTCTAGGATGCCCCAGATAGGGAAGATATTCATAATGCACAACTGCATTTTGACTAGGTAGAGCCAAAGGTCTTCTTATGGCAAATTGGCTAATACCCTTGGTTTCTGTCAATGTACTAGAAAGAGCCTGAAGGCCTTTCCTAAATACTGAACATTTCAGTAGAAAAAGCCAATTTCCCTTATTTAAGATATAGTCAGGAAAAAAAAAAAAACAAACAACAACAACAACAAAAAAAAAACAGAACCAAAACCAAAACAACAATATAAAAAAAATTGCTTTCATCCAGTTGCCAATCCTTTAACTGCCCCTTTCTAGCTGCCAGAATAATACTTAATTATGTTTCTGTGAATGAAATTCCAATTCATTCTCTATTTATTATCCATTTAATTGATTTTACTTTTCATTCAGTGTAATAATCATTTCTAAGTGTTTATTATGTTTAATACCCAGTACTAGATAGGTTTTACAGAGACAGGGACCCTGTCATCCATATTTTCTATTTCCAAAAGGGATCTATACACAATAGATACTAAATAGGTTGTTGTTAGATGAAACATTCCATTTAATTAATATAGAGATGAAAGTAACATGAAAAACTTTAAAGAGTTAAACATATATATGAATATAATAAAAGTTAAATATATAAGCCTATTGCAAAGTATTGAATTTTGTAAGATGATAAATGAACTGGTAAGGATAAATTGTACTTCTATGAAATGGGAGGAGATGGTTTAATGGAATGCCTTGAGGTGAGACTGGGTCTTGTTCATGGAAGACTTATAAATTTATCTAGGTAGTATGCAGGAATAGATGAAGAAGAAAAAGATGAGTTAAAGTGAGAGTTAATTTGAGGAGCATCTTGATAGCCAGCCTAAGAAGTCTAAATTTGATCTCCCTTTATTGTTCTTGATTTCTTTTATTTCCTTTAATTTACTCTGTTTTCAATTGCTCTCCCATAGAGCTTGAATACCTGAGAGTGGGGTGGGGGGAAAGTGTCAGGAAGAGATAAGTAACAATGCAAGCTGACATTGATAGACTGTTGTAAGATTTACTGTGTATATAGCCATAAATGTCTGACTTCCCTGGCTTTCTTTAAGTCACAACTAAAATCTTATCTTTTCAGGAGACTATTCCTATCCTTCTTTCTTCCATTGCCTTCCCTCTGTTAATTATTTCCCATTTATCCTCTATAAAGATTGCTTTGTATATATTTGCTTGTATAATTCTCCACCATTAGATTATAAGCTATTTCAGTTCAAAAATTCTCTTTTGCCTCTTCTTTGTTCCACAGGATCTAAAACATAGTAAACTAGTTTTTGATTGATTTTTAATTATTTTTTAAAAAATAATAGATTTTATTTTCCCAGTTACTTCAACATAATTTTTAGCTTTCATTTTTATAAGACTTTGAGTTGCAATTTTTTCTCTCTCCCTACCTATCTTTTTCCTAGAATAGTAGGTAATTTGACATAAATTGCACATATACTGTCATTTAGAAGAGATTTCCATGTTAGTGACAGTTGTGAAAGAAGAAACAGATCAAAGGGGAAAACCATATGAAAAAAGTGAAAGAATGAGTGAAAGGAAAAGTGTATCAAATGGCATCAGAGTTAATGAATTTGTTTTTTTTTTTTTTAATCTAGATGTAGATAGCATTTTCCTTTGCTAGTCTTTTGAATTTGTCTTGTAACACTGTGTTGCTGAAAAGAGCTAAGTCATTCATGCACACTCTATTATGACACAATGTTGCTAATGTTGTGTACAATGCTTTCTTGGTTCTACTTGTTTTCTCTCGTATCAGTTTGTGTAAGTCTTTTCAAGTTTTTCTTTCTTCTGAAATCAGCCGTTCTTCATTTCTTATTGTACAATAACATTTCTATAAGGCAGCATGTTGAGCCATTCCCTAGTTTATGGACTTTCCCTTACTTTCCAATATTTTGCCATCATATTTCTGGGGCTATACTGAAACCTGTCACAGTCTAGTGACTGAAGGCTTTTGTTGTCTGTGTTCCAGGAGTTATAGCATGTGAGGGGTTCCTGAGGCTGGCAGCTGCCTATTTGCTTAAACACCAGTAGTGTTGGTTTGTACCTGTTTGCCCAAGGCTATGATGCTTACTTCTCAGCAATGCTACAAAGCAGGTTTTTGCTAAAAAATTGAATTTGGCTAAAGGACTTTTGTGGTCCTTGCAATTCAGAGACTCTCTAAACCCATGATTCTGAGAACTAAAAAATACTTCTAAGCTTGAAAGTCTTTGATCAGGTGTTCAGATATGAACTATAATGTTCTCATTTTGCAAAAGCTTATCACCAGAAATTTGGCCATAAAGCTATCATTCAATAAACTATCTTATTTTAGTGAAAGTGGATCATAATCAATTCTGACAGTAGGTACAGCTACACTGAAGATAGAAGGAACCTTTGAAGTATTGAATTTATCATCAGGGTTGTTATTAAGGATAACAAGTTTACAAGCTAATGGATGTCCTGAGTCAATGATTTTGACAGTGTAGGGATCTCCCATTGTGGAAATTCTACCTATTGATATCGATGAGATAGTGCATATAGTTTCTGTCTTTAATTACCTTGGACTGTATGATTTGTCCATTTATTAGAGGCACCATTTGAAATTATTCTTCTTTACTCTAAGACTAGCTTTCATCCACTATATCAGACTATCTCTGAGCAATAATTATAATAAACATTGTAACCACAAGCAAACTGCAAACTACTTGCTGAGAAAGAAGTAGCCAATACTCTAGTGTAACACTGGAGGAAGAATTCAAACCACATCTTGGTGAGAAAGAACCAAGGACTAGAATTGGCCAACTACTGTGATAATTCTGGAACCTAATTTTCCATATAGAAAGCATATAATTGAGAGTTATGTAACAAAAATAACATCATTGTATAATAGTGGATACACTACATTTTTAACACATAGAAGTATCTGAAAATACCTTGTGGGCCCTTTCTTCCCCAGCTGAGAAAGGAGTTCCAGCCTTTTGGTTGTGCTTTTAAAGCTTTCTATTCCTTATATGTTATTTCTATTCCAACAGCCCCTGAAAATAGAATGATTATGAAACATATGCACTGGCAGATGCCCTCACCAGATTGTACCATTTTCATAATTCTCTTCACAGAAAAGAATTATAGATCCACAGAGACTATGGTTATCCCAAGATAATAGACTCAATCCTGCTGTGTTGTGTCCAAGAGGTTATTACAATGAGTTCTTACTTCTCTCTCATATTTTCTTCTCCATCTATGTTTATGTGATGGTGGACAAGGGAATGGTTCCCTAAGGTGCACATTTTTCTTGCCAATTTTTCATAGCATGTTTTTGCTACAATGCTAAGTTTAGCTGAAATAAATTTAATTAGACTCCTCATGGAAAATCCTGAAAGAGCAGGTGGCAAATAACAGAACCATTATCTCATTAAAGGGCATAGATCTGCAAAATTCTACTATCAACTCAAATTAGAACAATGAAAGAACATCTAGAGTCATAGGATATACCAACCTAGAGAGTATTGGGGAATCAGGGAGCCTGATTAATATTGATGAAAATCTGATCCAGATGAGGTAGATATCATAAAGAAACAAGACATTATGATAAAGTGCTAGTAAAAAAATTAGAAAATATATAGAAACCAAAATCATTACAGTATTCTATATATTGAAATTATAGTTAATCAACCAATCAATCAACAAAGATTAATAATCTCTTTCTATGTGTCCAGTACTGTGAATAGAGAATGAAAATCCAATGACATAAGTGAAATATCCCCTGCTATCAAGAAGCTGAGACTTTGCTGGAAGGAAACAACAAAGCATTAGGGCCAAATCAAGAATTGAAATGAATGAATAAATGAATTGATGAGAAAGTACTCATGAACCTCTTTTCAGGTGCAAAACATTGTGTTCTGCATAGGTTTACAAATGGAAGAGCAATATAGTCCTTGCTTTCAAAAAATACATTTTCAAATAACGGTAGACAAGCTGCAGAATAGATAAAAAGGCCCAACAATTCAAAAACTACAGGAAGAAAAAATGAATGGTAATATCTCCTGTTAGGAGCATTTACACTGATAAAATTATTATCAATTTTTGATGTTGACTCATTTAGTGTCAAGGACTCTGGTGTCAAAAAACTTTCTTCTCCTATTTTTCCAAGAATTTCAGTTGCTCAGGAGGTAGGAGCTATATTTGATGGAATCAAATTGTCTTGTTACTATAAGTGAATCTTCTCAACGAATTAGAGTAAACTAAAGAGTAGATTTCTAATGGGACTTTTAGATTTACACTATATCTTTATGGATAGATTATGGAGAGCTGTTTCTAAAAGAGCAAAAGGAAATTGTCAGGTTTCTTCTCTGCATGATGGCTGTGGAGTTAAACTGGCCATTAAGTGATCTGAGGAGTATTCTTGAGACATTATTTCAGAGACCTGGATCATCTCTGCTGTGTTATAAGGTGTGCTAGTCAAAGCAGTAACAATGATTTTGATCATGACACCTTCTGGCATGATCATGGCAGATCAGGAAGTTTGATATAGCCCTCATTGAAATTTGAATTAGTATCACATGTTGATAAATTGGTTATAGCCACAGAAGCCAACCTAAGGCACCAAAAAAACAAGAGTTCATGGCACAGAAAACATACCCTCTTCCTTAAGAGAATATACTCTCCCATCTAATTTTCTGGGAAGAAATCAGCTGAAGACTGAGAGGGACAAAAACTAAATAATTTCTATAATCAAGAATCTTTCAAGTTAAATAGGCTAGTAATGAAAGCTACAAGTATTAATGTATGTGTGTGTATGGACAGCATTTCTACATCAATATTGATATAGTTATAGATATGACCATTGTATTCAGTTGTTGAGCTGCTGGAACTCTATCTTCCCAGAAATCAGCTGGAGTCAGGATCACTAAAGGTCTTTATTCTTGATCTTTTACCGTCACCCTCCAAAGCCAGGTCCCCAGTGCAAGTGCGATAGAGCTTGAGTTCCACCAGGCAAGTTTCTCCTCCTCCTCCTCCTCCCACACAAGTCACTTCCCCCTCTTTGTCCCACCAATCAAGTCAGCACAGAACAGCTGGGGAGGGTCAACCTTCAAACAAGTTAATAGGGAACTGTCCAATTGGCAATTAGTCTCACGTGCTTCATTATCCAAATGTATTGTTCAATTCTAGCCCTTTACATTGAGCACCTAAGCTTTCTCTCCAGCAAATATCTTTTCACAATCCATTCATAAGTGTGATAAGTCTTGAAAGCACAACTAGTTCTTTAGTCATTAGTCTACTCCAATATCCTAAGAAGGTTTCTTTAAAACAATGAGCCAAATTGCCACTGTCAAAGAGTTTTCAATAAAACATTATTCTTGGGAAAGTCTACAGGTCAAAGCTTGCTGTATAGCTTTTGGCTCAATCAGAGAACTTCTAAGTGACCAGACCGATTCATTTGTAAGAAGCACTAGGTGGAAAATTATCAACAAAATTTGCATCATTCAATTATTTGTCAAAACTATCCAAATAGTGTTAGAATGACAGACTGAATAATATCATTTTAAAGGATGAAAGTTTAAAGCATCTTTTTCAAGGATTTTAGTCAGAAAAATGGTAGCATAATGAGGATTATTGCAGGAACTAACTATAAAATACATTATATAAAATTGCTACTGATAAAGCCATGACCTTTGGATGAGGAAAAAAAAAACAAAACACTTTAATATGATGTCAAAGCCATTCAATAAAAATGAAAGTAATAAAAAGTAATATGTGAAATTGTTTATACCTACAGATTGATGCTTGATTTAGACTTGGAAAAGAGTCAGCCATGTCACCATCAAGAACTTAAATAAAATTTCTTTTTGATTAAAGATCAATTTGGAAAACAGTAAAGCATTTTAAATTGCTCCTATTAGATAGGAATCATTAGTTGAGACAATTTAGAAATCATAGGTTTTGGTTTTGACATAGGATTAACTTGCTCAGTAAATTTTTTGGATATAAACAGAAATACATACAAACATATATATATATATATATATATATATATATATGTATATATATATATATATACATACATATACATATGCATAAAACATTAGATAGATGTAGAGTTATAGATCTAAAGATATGATATATCATATATAGATATAGATAGAGAATATCGACAAAGACAGATACAGAGACAGAAAGAGAGCTTAGAATGATGATTTCAGAAATGTAGCTACTTATGAGCTGCTAATTTAGATCTGCAATTGTGGTGAAACCAGCAGTTTAAAGCAGTTGCCTGAGGCATTGGGAGCAGACCCTGATATGAAGACCTCAATTCAAATCTTACTTCTGTCATAAATTTTCTCTGAAACTGAATAATTTTCTTAATCTTTCAGTACTTAACTCAGGAGATTTTTAATTCTTATCGAAAGGAATTCACAGGTCGACCCTGCCTTTCTATATGATTTGTCCCTCTGTTAATATCAACTGCTAAATAGGCAATCTCATCTTTGATTTGATTTGATTTGATTCATTTTGTTGACAAAATCATTAAGTCATTTGCTACTGTGATCTTTGGAAAGTCATTTAAAATTCCTGATTTTCAAATTTAGAAGTTTGAACTAGGAGGTCTTTGAGGAAAAAAAAAACAAAACAAAACAGAGAGACAAAGAGATAGGAAGTCAGAGAATCAGAGAGACATAGATAGATAGGTGATTATATGTATATATTTGCGTATGGGTAGTTTGGGGTTGAACAAATAAGAATTACTGAAATATAAAATCTTGGAACTAAAAAAGCCCTTAGAGATTATCTAGGCTGATCATCTAAATAAGGAAGCAATTCCCACTTTAGAATTCCTGACATATGGGCATCCACCTGCTACTTAAATGCACCAACTGACAGAAAAATATTCCATTATTACTTATTATTAATTTGAATTCAGGTTATGCTTTTTTTATATGAAACCAAATTTTTGTTAACATCCTCCCATAGATTTGTGGTCCTGTTATAAGATGCAGTATTGACTTTGGTAGGATTGTCATTCCTACCAAACTTGATGACCTTCATACATTAACTCCATAAGAGAATGACATTCTGTCATTTGCAAATCAAACTGAAGAATTTTGGATAGCCTCATCACCAATTTAGAAGGGGGGGTGGTGATTATTATTTTTCTTTTTCTTTATCAAGTAGTTCTCCAAGATCATCTTATATGTAATATAATCATACAATCTCAGGATTGTGAAGGAGTCAAAGATTACGCACTTTAAACTTTACCCAAACATGAATCTTCATTTCCATATAAATTGTCTAACCAGACGTAATCTATATACTTGTAGCAAAGGGAACCCAATTATTTCTTGAAATAGATCACTGGCCATTCCTCTATTTATTAAGAATTTATTTTCTTCTTTTTATCAAGTTCAATTCTTTCTCTCTATGATTTCTACCTATAAATTCTACTTCTGGCCCTTAGGCCCAAAACAAATAAAAGTCCATAATTTTGTTTTTAGAGTTGTTCAAACTTTTGAAAACTTTGGATATTTTTCCAATTTTTTCTTCTTTGGGTTTAGCATTCTCCTTTTTTGCTAATGATCCTGTATAATAAAGTTGAAGAATTTTGACATGCTAATCATTCTCATAGTGTTACTTTCTAGATTACCACTTATCTTCCAAAGATATGGCTGGCAGAAATGAATACAAAATTTTAGATATTATCTTACCATAGAAAAATATATAATTCTGTCAACTCCCTATATCTGGAAACTATGCTTATCATAGTCTAAATTGATATTAACTTTTATTAAGCTGTCTTTATCATGATTGACTCCTATTGAACTTTTAGTCAATCAATAAGCATTTATTATTAGAGGAGCAAGAAAGGATTTACTTTTGAAATTTATTCATGGAGAACAGTTCTTGAGAGTTTGTGTAATTGAGACTCACAGAAAATAAATTGGAAATTTTTGATTGCATAAAGTAAAAAAGAAAAAAGTCAGCCAAATTAAAAAGACAACATAACTGAAGGAAAATTATATATTTCTAAGATACATGGGAAAAAGAATGAAATTTATAATAATTAAAGCCATTCCCTAATTAGTCAAGTCATTTTGATAAGGAAAACATTTAAGTTATTAACAACCATATTTTTAAATGCTTTATATCATTAAGAATTAGAAAAAATACAAATTAAAGCAACTCTGATGTTCCACTTCATGTTTATGCTATTGACTAGTATTGAAATATGACAAAATTTAATGACAAATTGACAAAAATGGAAAATTAAAATTATTAGTAGAGCAAGGTTGAGGGAGAACTGGAAGAACATGCATTGTTGGTAGACCTATGAATTGCTCCAGTCATTCTTGGAAGTAATTTGAACTAAGCCCAGTAAGTTACTACTCTGCATACCCTTTGACTCATCAGTTCTACTACTAAGCTTATATTAAAAAGATAGCGAGGAAAAATATTTACATGTACAAAATATTTTAGTATCATAAATTGGAAACTCAAAATATGTCCATTATTGAGGAAAGGCTGAAATACTCTAATATGTAAATAAAGTGGAATGATAATTTACTATAAAAATTATGAAAGGAACAGTTTTAGAGAAACCTAGTCAGACATGTAAAATAATCCAGAATTAAATAAATGAAACCAGGGGAGCAAATTATACATGATCAGTGTCATTATAAAGACAATTAAATTTGAAATGCTTAGAACTCATCAGTACAATGACCAACAATGTTTCAGAGGACTTATGATGAAACAGATACCCATTGTCCAAGAGAGAAGTCATACTTAGGATATAAAATTAAACATATATTTTAGGACATTAATTCAGGAATTTTTTTCTTGCTTGACTATGCAAATTTTCTACAAGGGTTCTATTTTTTTTTCATTCATTTGAGAGAGGGATGGAAAGGAGATAAAATAGATTTTTATTAATTGAGAAAAATGAAAATAAAGCTATAATTTCGAGCAATGAATAAATAATCATATACTGAGAGCCTGTTATCTTCTAGGCCCTGTGTTAGTTTTTGGTAACACAAAAGCTTAAATGAAATAATTCTTGACATTAAGAACCTTATATGAATATAAAAATTCTATGCAAAACATGCAAATTAAATACAAGATAACTTGGAGATTAAATGGGGGAGAGGAAATCTAGAAAGGCCTCATGAAAGTAGTCATGAATGAAACTGGGACTTTTAGGAGGCAGAGATGAGAGGAGAGCACCTTCTAGTTTATGCAGAGGCATAAAAATAGCTGATGGCCACTTGAAGCTTTTTTCGTTGACTTGATAGTTCTAAAATTTGGCTATAGTGTTCCTTGTAGTTTTAATTTTGGGATTTTTTTTTTCTTGAGGTGATTGGTGAGTTCGTTCTGCTCTCTTGTTCCAAGACATCAGAGCAGTTTTCTTTGATATTTTTTTGAAAGATGCTTTCTAGGTCCTCCTTTAAATTATGGCTTCTAGGTAGTCCAACGATTCTTATATTATATTTTCTGGATCTGTTTTCCAGATCAATTGTTTTTCCATGAGGTAATTTATCTTTTCTTCCTATTTTTATTCTTTTGAATGTGATTGTTTCTTGATGTCTCATAGAATCATTAACTTCCCCTTTCCTAATTCTATCTTCTAAGGATTTATTTCTCTCAATTAGCTTTTCAATTGTATTCTTTAAGTTGTTATTTTCTTCTTTGGATTTTTCTATCTACTTTCCATTTGGCCAATTTTCCTTTTAAAGTAATTTTTTAAAACTTTTTTTCCCAAAATTCTCTTACATCTCTCTCATTTCTTTTCTTAACTTTTTTCTCTCTTTTACATAGCTTTAAGCACCTTTGTCAGCCCTTTTATGAGTTTTTTCTCTGTTTGATTCCTGTTTTGTTTTTTTGTTTTTTGGGTTTTTTTTTTTGGGGGGGGGGCATTGTTCATAGCTGTTTTGACATTGTTGCCCTTTTCTGAATTTATGATTTGGGTTACCTGTCACCAAAATAACTTGCAATTGTTGGATTCTTTGGTTGTTGCTGTTTGTTCATTTATTTTTTCTTTTTTTCTTTTCATTTGAGCTCTGTTCCAATAATGGAAGGGATATTGTTTCACACTTCTTGTGCTAGTGGCATTAAGCACTCCCTATTTACCTGGTGCTGCATTAATATTTCCCTGAGGCTCATGGGGAGGGTTCTGTTGTCTGGTATTATGCTGAAGTGTTGAGGTAAGAATGGCTAATTCTGTTAGAGGCTGTAGTAGTCTGGATGGTTACCTAGTGGTGAGCTTGTGTTCTGGTAGTGATGAGTGCTCTGTATTAAGACCCAAAAGAGTGTTTCTGCATTTCCTCTTAGCCTAACTGAAGGTAGTCTGGGTGCTGGGATGCCTGCTTATCTGGTTCCCTGTAGAAACTGGAAAATCCTGAATCTGGAGGATTTCTGCTTGTCCTGGGGTTACACTGGGTGGTTCTCCAAACTGTAGTTCTATTGATCTGCTAAGTATGCCAAGGCATGTGTATGTGGGGGAGGGATGTGGGACTGTCCTGAAATTGGTGTTTACCTGCTCAGTCATACTGGGACTCAGAATCTCCTCTTGGTTTGCTGAGGAGAATGATTGCTACAAACTAGATAGGAAGACTAGATAGGAAGCTGCCCTAGACTGTGTCCTACTTTTTCCCGAATGAGATGCCTCCCCCATTTTGATCTTCCAAATTTCCTGATCTACCACATTGTTTCACTCCATCTCCTTGCTGGTTTTATTATTCCAGGTCCTGTCTTTGGGAACTATTTTATGGCTTCCTGGAGATGAGCATGAGACAATTACCATGACTTTTTTGGCTTTGGAAAATTTTGGCTTTGGAAAATACAATTTCCAAGTTTGCTTCTGAGGATTTCTTTGTATTTCTTTTGTATTCTAGTCCAGCAACAAGAAATAGAATGAGAATTCCACTTAAAACAATTGGAGACAATATAAAATACATTGGAGTTTACCAACTAACACAAATCCAGCAACTATATGAACACAATTATAAAACACTTCTCAGAAAGTTAGATCAACACAACTAAAAAAATTTATTGCTCATGAGTAGGCTAAGCCAAAATAATCAAAATGAAATTCTATCTAACTAAAGCTACTTATTCAGATCCAAATCAACCAAGCTACCAAAGATTATTTGCAGAGTTAGAAAAAATTATATCAAATTAATCTGGACAAACAAAATATCCAACTAATTAGAAGACCTGAGTTTAGTCCCCAAAATGTTTCTTGTAGCAGAATGACATATAAATAATATTATTTGTATGCCTAGATTTTTCTTTTATATTAACTGAGTAATATTTTCTATCCAAGAACATATTATTCTATAAAATGTGTAAGTTTCTCCTAAATATAATTTAATGATATAGATATTGCTTCAACTAATTATTTTATATCAGTTTTTGATATTGACCTTTACAAATCCCTACTTCAAAGTGATTTGTTGCTGTTGTTATTAGTGATGATAAAAAACAATAATATAAATATAATATAAACAATAATATACAGCATTTGTCTGTTATATCAGTAGACATCTCACTTCTCTATATCCTTGTCTCTGTCTCCCTCCATTTATCAATCTCTGTCTGTGTCTGTCTGTCTTTGTCTGTCTTTCTATCTCTCTCTTTCTCTTTCTCTGTGTGTGTGTGTCTGATTCTTTCTCTATTTTTCTTTCTCTCGCCTTCCCTCTCTCCTCCCCCTTTCTCTCTTAGAATAGGATCAGAGGATGTTACAGTTATAATAGCCAGGAGTTAGCAACACTTTTTAAACAGATTGTTTTAGTCTCCTTTGGAAAAGAAGTAAAGATAAGAACTATGAAAAACTATAATTCCATGGATTCAAAGTTGATACAATGGGAGAACCAGAAGAGACATCATTAATGATTGATTCTACAGAAAGTCCTAGAAAGTCCCTAGAAAGCCCCAGCATAATTTCTTCATGATCTTTCCTTGGCCCAGGATTGCTTAACATTTTCATTCATTTCTAACAGTGGCATAAGACAAACATGGAAGATATATAAGAACAGTGAGTTAGGAATATACAAAGATTTTGACACATGGGCATGTTATTAAAAGAGTTTCAAATTAGTCAAATATTTTGGAAAACAATTTGGAACAGTGTTGAAAAAATGATTAAGATCTCCTTATTAATTTTTTTTAAAGTAAAGCTGTTTATTTTCAAATAAATGTTATATATACATGTATACATATATATGCATTATATACATATAAATAAATAAATTTCAAGATTCACCTTTGTAAAATATTGTGTTTCAATTTTTTTCCTTCCCTTTGTCCCATTTTCTCCCCTAGATGACAAGTAATCCAATATGTTAAATATTTGCAATTCATAGATATGTATATATTTCCACAATTATCATGATAAATGAGAAAAAAAATCAGATGAAAAGAGGGAAAATGACAAAAACAAAATGCAAGGAGGAAACAACAAAAAAAGTGAAAATAGTTGTGATTTGCACCCAATGCCCACAGTCCTCCCTCTGGGTAGAAATGGCTTGCTTCATCACAAGACCATCAGAACTGGCTTCAATCATCTCATTGCTGATAAGTGCCATATTCATCAGAATGGATCACTGCATAATTTTGCTGTTGCTATGTACAATACTCTCCAGGTTCTACTCACTTCACTTAGCTTAAGTTCATTTAACTCTCTCTAGGCCTCTCTGAAATCAACCTCCTGATGGTTTATTTGTTTGTTTGCTGAGATAACTGGGGTTAAGTGACTTGCCTAGGATCACACAGCTAGGAAGATGGGGCCAGATTGGAACTTTGGTCCTCCTGACTTTAGAACTAGTACTCTATCCACTGCACCATCTAGCTGAACCTTGATCATTTCTTACAGAACAATAATATTCCATAAACATTCATATGCCATAGCTTATGCAGCTATTCTACAACTAATGGGAAGCCACTCAATTTCCAGTTCCTTGGCACTACAAAAGGACTGCTACAAATAATTTTGTACACATGGATCCTTTTCCCTTTTTTATGATCTCTTTGGGATACAGGACCAATAGATTCACTACTGGATCAAAGGATATGCAAAGTTTGATAGCCGTTTGAGTATACTACCACATTGCTCTACAAAATGATTGGCTCAGTTTACAACTTCACCAACAATCTATTAGTGTCCCAGTTTTCCCCACATCTGCTCCAAAATTGGTCATTATCTTTTCCTGTCACAGCCTATGTACTGGTATCTTAGGAGTTGTCTTAATTAGCATTTCTAAGATCAAAAATTATTTAAAACATTTTTATCGTGTGACTAGAAATGGTTTTAATTTCTCTATTTGAAAACTATCTGTTTATATCCTTTGACCATTTATCAATTAGAGAATGGCTTGAATTCTTATAAATTTGAGTCAATTTTTTATATATTTTAGAAATTAGATCTTTATCAGAACCTTGGATGTGAATTTTTTCTAGTTTATTGCTTCCCTTCTAATATTGTCTGCATTGATTTTGTTTTTACAAAACCTTTTTAAATTAATATAATCAAAATTACCATTTTGCATTCCATAACATATTGCAGCTCTTCTTTGGCCATAAATTTCTTCCTTCTCCACAGATCTGAGAAATAGACTATGCTTTATTCTTCTAATTTGTTTATAGTATTACTCTTTATGTTTAAATTATGAATCCATTCAACTTTATTTTGGTATAGGGTGTTAGATGTGGTCAATGCCTAGTGTATGCCATATGAATGTCCAATTTCCCCCAGTAGTTTTTGACAAATAGTTACTTCTTATCCCAGAAGCTGGGATCTTTGGGTTTATAATGCATTAGACTACTATAGTCATTGACTATTCTGTCTTGTGGATCTAACTATTCCACTGATCAACAATGCTATTTCTTAGCCAGTTTAAATGGTTTTGATGACTGCTGCTTTATAACTTATAGTTTTAGGACTATTATAGCTAGTTCACATTCATTTGCATTTCTTTTCATCAATTTCATTAAAATTCTTAATCATTTGTTCTTTCAGATGAATTTTATTATTTTTCTAATTCTGTAAAATAATTTCTTGGGAGTTTGGTATGACATTGAATAGATTAATTTGGCTAGTATTATCATTTTTATTATATTAGCTCATCCTACCCATGAGCACTTGATATTTTTCTAATTGTTTAGTTTGTAATTGTTTTTGTATAATTCCTGACTATTTCTTGACAGGTAGAATCCAAAATATGTTGTTATCAACAGTTATTTTAAATGGAATTTCTCTTTGTATCTCTTATTGTTGGATTTTGTTAGTGATGTATAAAAAAGCTGATGATTTATGTGGATTCATTTTATATCCTGCAACTTTGCTAAAGTTGTGGATTATTTCTAATAACTTGATAGTAGAATCTCTGGGGTTCTCTAGGTATACCATCATATCATCTTCAAAGAGTGATAATTGGGTTTCCTCATTACCTACTCTTATTCCCTTAATCTTTTTTTTTGTTTTGTTTTATTGCCAAAATTAGCATTTCTAATACAATATTGAATAGTAATGGTGATAGTGGGCAATCTTGTTTCACTACAATTGTATAGGGGATAATTCTAGTTTATTTCCATTATACATGATGCTTGCTGATGATTTTAAATACATGCTACTGATTATTTTAAGGGAAACTCCATTTATTCCTATACTCTCTAATATTTTCAATAGGAATGGGTGTTGGGTTTTGTCAAATGCTTTTTCTGCATCTATTGAGATGATCATATGGTTTTCATTAATTTGATTATTGACATAGTCAATTATGTTAATAGTTTTCCTAATATTGAAATGTAATGTTCTGGTTAGCTTTCTGGAGGTTTTTGGACCAGTCTTCCTTTCAGCTGAGTAATCACTACAAGAATAGCCAGGAGATAAAGTCCAAAAATCTTTATCTTCTCCCTCACAGTGTGTCTCCTTGCCTGGGGCTTGGCTAGCTTTCTGGAGGACCTCTGGAATGTGTCTTGATTTCTGTGGAGGAAGCAGGAAGACCATCACAACAGTCTGTGTCTTGAAGTCTCCCTGAGTATGGGAGATTGTGCTTCAGCCTCCAGTCCTTTGTCTTCTCGGGGGTTGTTCCAGTCCCACTCTAGGTCTGATTCTGTCTGATCTCTTAATTACTATACTACAATTAAATCCATTCATTGTACTGGATATAAGCCAATCATTTATATCACTAAGGAACTATTATTTGTTGTTAGATTAATTCAGTCATACTGAAGTAGAGAACTATTAATCACCATGCTAATCTAGATAACCATTTTCTTATCAATTCCACTGAGTTAACACCTTGTTTCAAGTAGGCTTCTCCAGAGTTCTGGCTCTACATTGAACAAACTCTGTATTCCTGATATAAATCCTACTTACTCAGGTGTATTATCTTGAGGATAACTTGCTATAATCTCTTCATCAATATTTAAAATTTTTGCAACAATATTTTTTAGGGAAATGGGTCTATAATTTCCTTTTTTCTGATTTAACACTACCTGGTTCAGTTATCAGCACCATATCTGTATCATAAAAAGAATTTGATAGGTCATCTCCCTCTTTTTCCAAATAGCTTGCATAGCATTGAAATTAATTCTTCTTTAAATGTTTAGTAGTATTCACATGTATATCTATCTGGTTCTGGAGATTTTTTTCTTTAGGGCTTAATTAATAGCTTGTTCAATTTCTTGTTCTAAAATGATTTTGATATTTTTTTTATTCCCTACTACATGGTCAGTTTTTGTGTTGTTTCCTTATACCACTGAGGGGAAAAAAAAAAAAAAAAATATATATATATATATATATATATATATGTATATACATACATATTATGTTCTATCTCAAGTCAATTTTTACCAAAGATCTATCATACTTAATTTTTCTAAAATTGTATTTACCTCTTTAACTTCTTATTTATTATTTGTTTCTTTATTTTCTTGTTTATTTATTCATTTGTTGAGGCAATTGGGGTTAAGTGACTTTCAAAGGGTCACACAGCTAGGTAGTATGGACGCCAGATTTCAACTCAGGTCCTTCTGATTTCAGGACTGATGTTTTATCCACTGCACCACCTAGTAGCCCAAACTTCTTATTTCTTTTTCATTTGATTTATCTACTTTTGATAGAGTAAAGTTGAGATTCTCACCTCCCCACCCCCGGTATAGTTTTGTTGTCTAATTCTTCTTGAAATTCTCTTAATTTCTCTGGGAATTTGGGCCATTTGGTGTATATGTATTTAGTATTAATATTTTTTTGTTTATCTATGGTATCCTTTGGCAAAGTGTAGTTTCCTTCCTTATCTCTTTTAATTAGATCTCTTTTTGCTTTTACTTGATCTGAGATCAGGATGGCTTCCCTTGCTTTTTTTATTTTTTTTTTTAACTTTAGCATAGTAAATTCTGTTGATATCTTTTACTTTTACACTGTAGCTATCACTCTACTTTAAATGTCTTTTTTGTAAACAACATATTATTGGATTCTGGCTTTTAATCCAGTATGGCATGTGCTTCCATTTTATGGGAGAGTTTATTCCATTCACATTAACCATTAAAATAACTATATATCTATTTACTACCATCTTATTTTATCCAAATTATACTTTTTTTTCCTTTTCCTCTTTCCTTCTTCTTCAGTGTTTTGTTTATGTTCACCACCTCCCTCAAATAGCCCTCTCTTTTTCTTATTCCTTTCTCCTTCTCTTTCTGTTCTTCTTTCTGTTACCCTCCCCCTTTCCTTTATTCTTTCCTGTCCTACTTTCCAATGGGGTGACTCTGTGAGGTAAATAAGCCTGATAAACTCAAAGAGTCAAAGTTAATGAGAATAAGTTTTACTCAAGCTCAGCTCACCCTTCTTACCCTCAATTGCAATAGATCTTTTTTACCTCTTCATGAGATAATTTTCCCCATTTTCCCTCCCTTTTCCTCTTCTTCTAGTACAATCCCTTTCTAATTCTAGTTTCTTTTTTATATCATCACAATAAAATGAAAATATATCTATGCTAACTAAGTATACCCATATTAGGAGTTAAATATATAATTTTCCCAGATAGAGATGTGAACTTTTAAACTTTTTAAAAAAGCAATTATTTTTTTCTTTCCTTTTTAATTTTTTATGCTTCTCTTGAGTTCTGTATTTGAAGATCAAATTGTCTGTTAATCTCTGGTCTTTTCATCAGAAATAAATGAAATTCACCTGTTTTATTGACTGTCCATCTTTTTCTAAGATAATGTTTAATTTTGCTGGATAGTTGATTCTTGGCTACAGTCCAATTTGTTTTTTGGAATATCATATTTCAGGCCTTTTGGTTGTTTAAAGTCGAAGCTGCTAGTTCCTGGGGAATCCTGATTATGATGCCTTGATATTTGAATTTTTCTTTCTAGATGATTATAATATTTTCTCCTTTATCTGGTAATTTTGAAATTTAGCTACAATGTTCATTGGTGTTTACATATTGGGGTCTTTTTCTTGAGGTAATTGGTAAATTCTTTCAATGGCTATTTTGTCATCGGTTCTAGGACACCAGTGCAGCTTTCCTTGATGATTTACTGAAAGCTGATGTCTAGACTCTTTTTTTTTTTATTATGATTTTCAGATAGTCAAATAATTCTTAGATTTTCTCTCCTAGATCTATTTTCCAGGTTTTTTTTTTTTTCACAATGAAATATTTTCATTTTCTCCTGTTTTTATTTGTATTGTTTTGTTGGACTGATTCTTGATGTCTTATTGAGTCATTCACTTTCATTTATTCAGTTCCTTTTTTAAGTGAATTTATTTTCTTCAGTTAACTTTTTATCTCTTTTTTCCATTTGGCCAATTTAACTTTTAAGTGACTTGTTTTGTTCATTTTTTGTTTGTTTGTTTGTTTTTTGTTTTTTTCATTTCACACACACACACACAAAAATCTGTTTTTCAACAAGTTGTCCATTTCATCAAATCTATTTTATATGGAGTTATATTTTTTCCAGTTCATGAAATCTATTTTGTAAAGAGTTATATTCTTTTGTTCATTATTCTCTATCTATCTTGAAGTAATTTTTTTCAACTTATTTCTGCATTTCTTGTTCCAAGCAAGGAACTTTTTGTTCCAGCATGCACCATAATAATTATATTAATATTTTTTGGTAGCAAAGGTCCAAAATAAGTTTACTATCTAAGAAATGTCTAAACAAGTAGAGGAACATGAATATAATAAAATTTGATTGTAATATAAGAAACAATCAGTATGAATTCAGAGTAGCAGGGGAAGCCATATGAAATGATGTAAAGTAAGTAGAACTAAGAAAAGGCATATGGATAGACACACATATGTGTGTGCAGGTATGATCATAGTTAAATTATATGTATATAATTTAACTATAATCATGTAAAGGGAAGAAAAATAACAGTAACAAAATAATCAAAAGTTAATGATTCAATGTTATAGTGAGAAATCTTCACCCCAAAATGAGATGTAAGAAGATATTTTCCCCCCTTATTTATAGAGATTGAAGTTTTTTAACATATTAGTTAGTTTTATTGAATTGTCCTTCAATTTTTTCTTTATATTCAGTTAAAAGGAATAAATGGCTTTTGGGGAAGCAAAATGTAAAAATAAAAGAAATAAATGAAATTAAAATAAGACATTATATAATATATAATTTTAAAGGTTAGAACCATGGACTAAATCTAGTAAGATAAGATATGATGTGAATGGGTGTATGTCTTTATTTTTTAAATTTTTTTAAAGAATCTAATTCATGAATAAATATGTGGATGACATGATTGGACATCAGTTCATCTGAAAAAATGGTGCAGGTATATTGGTGAACTGTATGATAAAAATGAGTAAAACATGAAACAGCAAAAACATTCACACCATCAAAGATGTGAATAATGTTGAGAAAAAAAGATATTTCTACTGTACTTACTTTATGGTCAGATCCCACTTGGAGTATTTGGTTCCCTTCTGAGAAGCATATTTGATAATGATAATCTGGAGAGCATCTTGAGGAGGGCTAAGAAGATGAAGAAAAGCTTCTAATTTCATGTTACATTAATTTAATTTGAAGAAATTAGGGATGAAGTTATTTTTGTTTATTTGTTTTAGTAAGCCAGGAGTTCATATAAGGCTAGAGAAGAAATAACTTAGGGGGCTTATGAACAATGTCTTTTTTCTCAGATGGCTACCATGTGGAAGATGTATTCAGCTCCTGCTGATTGACTTCAGAGAACAGAATGAGGAGCACTGAGGGGTAAGTTATAATAGCAGATTTAGAATTGGTATAAGCAGAAGTGTGCTGAAACCAACTTCAATAGGCTCATGGGAATGACTTGTTCAGTTTTTGGTATGATCATTTATATGTCAGAAATAAGCAAATCCTACAAGTCTTGATTTATTTTGATTTTCCTAGAGTTAAGAAAATGATAATAGTGTATATTAAAATTTAAAAAGGTGTCCTACATATTTTTCCTCTAGAGAAGTATTTGTTTAGCATTTAGCAGCACATCACTGAATGCAAGGAAATTTTTTAAATGATTTGCTATATCCCTTGTGAAAATGAATGCCTTGGGGAAGAGATTGGGTTCCACCTCACATAAGAATTTCATGCAGAGGTTAGTTGGACACTCATGAAGTATGTGATAGAGAAGAAATTGGTTGAAATGTAGGCTGAGATAAATGAATTCAGATGTCCTTCATAACTCTTTAAGATTCTAGGATTCTGTGACTACACTCACTGGATATAATTATAGAGAGGGAAGGAATATTACATATCACCTGATCTTACAACTGCCTAATGTTACATATAAAGAAACAAAGGCACATAATATTGAATGACATCCAAAATCACAGCAAAAGAATGGCAGAGTTAGGATTACAAGTCAGTGCTCTACTCAATTTATAAGCCATGTGAATTTCATTACAAAATACCTAAAAAAATATTTTATAGGGATATCAAAAGGAAATTCAGGAGACCACATTATAGTAAGGTTTCATTGCAGGAAGTCTTTTACAGTACTAGGATATTCCCAGGTTTTATAGCTGTATCAGTTTTTAGGAAAGCAGTATGATTAAATAACAGTTTTCAATGTATACATGCATAGTACCATTCACTTGTCTCTGAAAAGAGTTTATTGTCAAAATAAATTGACCATTATATTTTGACTATATGATATGCAACATAATTTTGACTATGTATATATATACATATATATATATACATACATACACACACACATATATATATATATACATATATATATGATATTATCCCTTCTTTCTATGAAAATATTGGATTCCTTCATCAGATGGCAATGATATTAATTCACCTTTATTCAGATTTTTGTATTTTCTGTCATGCTTTCATTACAGCAGCTTTACGAAGCAACTAGAATATTTTATGTGGAGTTTAATGACAGAAAAGTGAAATTCAGTTAGTTTAAATGATTGGATTACTGTCATATAACTAGTGTTTGTGTTAGCACTTTTAAAAAGTCTCCTGTTTTCATCGTAGTTAATTTCCCCCTTATATCACATATGCTCTTTGCTTCCTTGGATATGGCACATTGGAATGGGGTCTCTACTTTCATTACTATAATACCCCAATACTGATGTTGCTACATCTGCTGATCATCTTCTCTAAGTCATCAATAGATCCTATTAATGAACTTTCATGAATCTCTCTATAGTTCATCATCTCAGAACACAAAATCCTGCAAATAAGATTGGAACAGCTTAATGTTCTAGAGAATTGTACCCAATAATCTCCAGTCTCATGAGCTCGTTGGATAGTGTTTACTAGAGAATGATCACATAAACTCTAGTCTAATTGAGACTCGAAAACTTGCCATAAATTCTTAAAGAGATAAACTTCTCATTCCATAAAGGATTGGATCAAATTTGATATTTTGGACGTATTAGAATTACATTTATAACTGACCAATTCTGTTTCCATTTGAAGAATGGTGGGAATATTACCATGTAAAGGATTAACATGTCAATTCTAAAGAAGATCTAGCTCTTTTTTGGTTATATGGAAATGAATAGGACCTTACAGCATCATTTGGACTAGATGAGATTTCAGGAAATTGTAGAGAAAGTAACAAGGAAGTTGGGGTACATAGATTACTCATGAAGGTTTTAGACATCAAGGATCAGTAAAAAGAAATTGTCTAGATGCTAAATTATTTATTGACCAACGTACAGTGCTGAAATAAAACAGATTGGGATTCATCTTTTCTCCCCACCCTCCACCCCGTTCCTTTGGAATGAAAGGTACTTCTTTGGATTAAACAGATTCTCCCTAAGGAGATAATTGAATCAACAGGGGAAGATGAGAAAGTAATGTGGATTCAGACACATGTAAGTTTATTAAGAGGGCTCTAAACTAGGAAATGTTCCATGCAGGGTCTAAGGCAGAGAGGTTGCCAGTTATTTAATTACAAAAAAGTAGGCAATATAAACCTAAAAGAGGGAAATAAGGTAGATCTTTGAAAGAAACTCCATACTCAAGTTAAGAATAAAGAGATGAAAAATTTAATTAAATTGTGTCAGGGAAACAGATGGTATCAAGCTTTTGGGTTGTTACAAGGAAACAAAGGAATAATGCAATAATAAATAAAATAATAAAATGCTAAATTGCCTTCTCCACCTCCAGCAAATGAAGAACAATCTGAAGCAATATCTGCTGCTCCTCTATGTTTGCTTTTTATTCACTTTTTGATGTTTCTGTGTTATATAACTATTTTCTTTATTTGGGTTTATAAAAGATGGAGCAGCAGGATGGCTTCAATTGAACATATTGTATTGTAATTGTTGAAAAATAAAAACCATTTAAAAAGTGAAAGACAATTTAGCCAAGAAGGGTAAGAATCTCTTTCCAAACTAATGTTATAATAAATGAAATTCAATGACTTTGTTTCTTCACATATAAAAGTTGAGAATTGAGTTATACACTGAGCATTGCTGAAATGCTCAAACAAAATTTACCACATAGGAAGTGCTCACATTGGGTGTCACTGCCAAATGTTTTTATTTCCTTTTTTAATAGAAGAGAAAGGGATTCAATTTGTACAGGAAAGAGAATGGCTAGTTAAATGATGGTGTAGGAGAAAGGATATGGAATTGAAGGACTCTGGTTTAACATGTAAGATTCCCCACCCGTGGTGAAGAGTGAAAATATCTATGTATGTGCATTTGATAAGTATGGTACCTTACAAATCCAATAACCATGAAAGGCTTCATACCACTGTTTGTAACTTCACCATCAACAAACTTCACACTGACCTCCTTCTTTCTACTCATACACATACACCAACTTGGTATAAACTTTCAGTTCCTCCAGTCTGCAGTAGCCTTCTCATTGGCCTCCATACATCATACTTCTTTTTAACCAATTAAATTTTCCAATCAGCTGTCAAAGTGCTTCCTTTTTAAGTAAAGATTCAATCATGTAGCATTCTCTATTCCCCACCCCAACCTCAAACTCAACAAATTTTATAAGTTACTATTACCACTAAGAATATAAAATCTTCCATAGGGTCTTAAAAGTCCTGCTCAATCTGGATCCTCCTTAGCTTTTCTAGTTTCTTATATTTGGATTAATTTCATGGACTCTATGATTCATCTATGGTGGCCTCTTTGCCATTTCTTTCCCAGGCTCAGAAATCTCTCCTGAATATACACCTTTATGCTTACTCACTCCCATGCCTAGAGTTGTCTTCCTCACCCTCATCTCCTACCTTCACTAAGAGTAATTGGAACAATAAACTTCCTCAAGGTCTGATCTTAATAAAATTAATGGAAATATTAAGAAATGCCAAGCTGAAGAAGTGAAGAATTAAAGGAGAGAGGAAGGGGGATTATAGTATCTCTCCTAAAGTATGAGAAGTTCTGTAACATAGAAGAAACATTGCATCTGGTCTGTAAGACCCTGGAAAGCAAAACAAAAGAAATGGGTGTAAGTTGCAGAAAGGTAGTTTGTATATTATAGAGTGATTATTTAGATAGTTGGGCTCAAGTCATTTAAACTCAGGGACTGTTATTTTTGGTAGTCTAATCATACATATAGGTTTTATGGGGGGAATGCTCATCTTATTTTTATAATTTTGGGCATGTAATAGGATGCTAAGGTGATTTCAAAGTGATTTCTATTTTTATGTTTCTAATATGATTGCCCCATGACCTGGATATAATCTAAAACCTAACTGATGTGGAATCTTTGGATTTCTAGTTGAGAAGGATACTTTTTCTTTCCATTCTTAAATGAGAATGAAAGCATTTATGTTTGTTCAAGTAGGGGACAGGTTTTATTCACACCAAAAATTTTTGAAAGAATACAAAGTCTGTAGAGTCTAAATAGGATAGAAAAGAGGTAAGAGAACACAGACAGGGTATTACCTTTGAGAGAGTACAGAAGTTCTACTAAATGAAATAAATTTACCATGACTTTGCCAGGTGTCAACATTATTTTAAGAAATGAGTAAAGTTCTGAAAGATTCTTTACTCTTCCTGAATTTCTCTCCTAATTCCACATGGTTGACAAGGGTTTCCATGAAATTGTCTTGGGTTATATTCTTTATTTTCATCACATGCTTCCTAAAAATCAATCAACCTGTGATGAAGCATGAATACTTCTACCATGTGTCTGTATATTTATTTCATGATGTTAAAGGATGAAACTGTGATGTATAGTACTGTGAGTATAATATTTACAACAAAAAACATAAAGGAATATATTCTGCCCTTGACAAATACTTAATTATATTAATAACATATAAACACACAGACATACATGCATACAAACATATAAATGTATGCTGTATGTAATAGATAAATAGATAACCATAAAGTATAGAGAAAAGTGTTTATTTTAGTTGAGGTCTTTATATAACTAAGTATATTATAGTAGGAATCAGCTTTGCCTAAATTCCTATAGAAAGTGGAAAGGGGAGGACAAAATAAATGAATGAATCCCCACACAATTTTGATTATAGATATAAATATGATCTTCAAAACATTGATTTGCTAATTTTAAATCTTATGTGACTTGACTTCTCTATAGTAAGTCATATATGTCTTAAATATCTTTTATTCCAAATCTTAAGCATAAATCTGATTTGGTAATATACTGTAGCATATACATCTTTTTTTGGTCACATTATTCATTCACAATTCTGATTCATATAAAAGGGTCATGTTCTATGAGCTAATCTTATAGCACCCAGTAAAAATCTTTGGTAGTAGAATCCTATGTTTTTAAAAAATGAAACTTTGTGATTGAAAGTATGGTAAAATTTCCCAAATATTATCTATTCTCATCTTCTGGATTCATATCAAGCCTAGATCATTGATATCAGCATTGCCTATCCAAGATAGGGTTATGGATGTCAAATTAAGTGAGGTTCTCACCTGCCTAACTCTCATGAACTCTTTCCATTCTTTTCTTCTGTGGATAATTAAAATGAATACTTTTGTATGACTAAGGATATAATTATAGAGGCATGCTGGTATTCTGCGACTTGATGGAATCAGTTCATTGTCAAACGAGAATAGATATACTTGGAGAATTTCACTATCTTTAATGAACCCCTCTTCTATTTAGAAGAATATCCATCTATGACACCGCTGAATATGTTTTTCAACCATATATGTCTTAGGGTTTTTTATATTGATAAAACACTATGCTTTTTTATTATAACTTTTTATTTACAAGACATATGCATAGGTAATTTTTCAGCATTTACAATTGCAAAATCTTTTGTTCCAACCTTTCTCTTTTTTCCCCCCACCTCTTCCCCCAGATGACAGGTTGACCAATACATGTTAAATATGTTAAAGTATAAGTTAAATACAATATATGTATACATGTCTCAACAGTTGTTTTGCTGTACAAAAAGAATCGGACTTTGAAATAGTGTACAATTAGCATGTGAAGGAAATCAAAAATACAGGAGGACAAAAATAGAGGGATTGGAAATTCTATGTAGTGGTCCATAGTCATCTCCCAGAGTTCTTTCACTGGATGTAGCTGCTTCAGTTCATTACTGCTCTATTAGAACTGACTTGGTTTATCTCATTGTTGAAGAGGGCCACATCCATCAGAATTGATCATCATATAATATAGTTGTTGAAGTATGTAATGATCTCCAGGTCCTGCTCATTTTACTCAGCTTCAGTTCATGAAAGTCTCTTCAGGCTTTTCTGAAATCATCCTGCTGGTCATTTCTTACAGAACAATGATATTCCAAAATATTCATATACCACAATTTATTCAGCCATTCTCCAATTGATGGGCAGCTACTCAGTTTCCAGTTTCTGGCCACTACAAAAAGGGCTGCCACAAACATTCTTTTATATACAGATCCCTAGCTCTTTAAAATCTCTTTGGGATATAAGCCCAGTAGTAACATTGCTGGATCAAAGGGGGTGCACAGTTTGATAACTTTTTTAGCATAGTTCCAAATCATTCTCCAGAATGGCTGGTTGTATTCACAATTCCACCAACAATGTATCAGTATCCCAGTTTTCCCACATCCCCTCCAACATTCTGCATTATCTTTCCCTGTCATTCTAGACAATCTGACAGGTAACACTATACTTTTTTAAGAACTTTCTTTCCACAAGAGGAAAACAAATCAAAAATATTATTTCTATAATATTTACTTTTCCTCTGTCCATGAATTATATCTAGTTTGGAGTTTTACTACTTTCTAAATTCCCCATTTTGCATAGTGAAATGGAGATATGATCATTATCTATTTACTTTTATCATTTTGTTCTATTAGGCAGGAAAATTGGAAATGGAAAGCACATATATACTCTTACTTCCTATTTCTTAACTTCTCCCAGTCTCTCTCTCTCTCTCTCTCTCTCTCTCTCTCTCTCTCTCTCTCTCTCTCTCTCTCTTTCTCTCTCTCTCTCTCTCTCTCTTTTTCAAACAAAATGGCTTACTAGCTATTCTCTTTAAATGAAATTCTAACTTTTCATTTTAGTGCTTTGGAATAAAGGTTCCTCCATGTGAAGAAGACATTCCCTTTTCCCCCTACTTTCATAGCAATCTCTTCCTTTAAAAATTATTCTTTATTATCTTGTGTGTGTGGTTAGGACATCCCCCTACCCTCAGCAAAATGTAAACTCCTTGAATAGGGTTATTATTTGTCTTTGTAATCCCATTACTTTATACAGTGTCTTACAAATAATAGCTGTTTAGTAAATATTTGTTTAAATGAAGTATATAATTACTTCAGTTGACTGTTCAATTCCCTTATTGTTTCTACTGATAATTCAGTGGCTCTCAAGGCCTTCTTCTGGTTTTCTAGGATCCATTATGTTCTGGGATTGTCTTATTTTTGTCTAGAGCTTTGGGAAGTTAAATCATTTGCCTGATGTCACACAGCCTATATATGAGAGCTAAAAATTAAGCCCATTTCTTCCTGGATTTGGGGCCACTTTTAGATCCACTATGCTATTGAGTCCCAGGGAAGAGGAAGGGAGAGAGGGAGGGATACAATTTGGAACTCAAAACTTTAAAAAAAAAAAAGTGTTTAAAACTGTTTTAACATGTAATTGGAGAAAAATAAAGTGCTATTTTATCATAATTATAAAATAATAATTAAATGTCCCCAAATATGAAAAGGCTATTTTAATAGTTGGTGAGTTTCCCACCATAGGAGGATTTTGACCTAGAACTCTATAATCGGTTATGAGAGACAATACAGACTTCCGAAGCTTCTCCTCAAAGATTCTGTGATTCTTCCTAATGTCTTTCAGAAATCATCATATTAAACTTTGAGCTTGGTCACTGAGATACATTTTTCCTAGAAACAAATAAGCCATTGTACTTTTCATTGAGAGAAATTCTCAAATCACTGAATTAAGATATTTGCTAACTCACAGGGTCAACCGCACATCATTCTTAATTGGGTATATCAGTGCTAATTGATGGGCATCTTAGTGAGAAAGTTGTATTTAAAATAGTTTTTAAGCTTTTGCTTCCATGTGGAAACTATGGCATAGTGGTAAGGAATGAAGATGTGTCCTAGTCTTGTCCCTAAGACATATAACACTACTTCCAAATCACCTTTTGTAATATTACTTGACTAGAAAATGTTCCTGCATAATTAATTAAAAATAGGCCACACATAGGTAGCTGATACCAATTTTTATATGTATGAGTATTTACCAAAGAAGGCATCAAAATCAATCATTTTCATTTGCCACGTCAATGTGTTCTAACAGTAAGGGGCAGCATTTCCTGCCTGAATTCTTTTATGATTGGTAATAACTGTTAGACTGTATGACCAAGATGATAAGCAGAAATTTACAAGCATTTAAAAAATTCTCCTGGCTAATGTTAATGCATGTATTCACAAAATGAATGGAAACTTGAGAAACTATGTGATTCTTTGGAGGGACAATAGACTAACAATCTGAACACCAAAATCTATTTTCAAAAGCAAATGTGTCTATAAATATGGGCTATTATGATCCCTTTTTTTAGGATTTCAAGCCTTATCCTTCAACTCCTAACTTTAAGATCCATGATTCCATTAGTATAACACTCATTCCACAAACAACGATAAGCACTTTTTCTACAAGTTTCCTAATCTATAAAATGAGAATAATAGTAATAATTTCAATACCTACCTCACAAAATAAAGTGAAAAAAGTCCTTTATAAGGCTAAAGAACAATTAAATGAAAGTTAATTATTTTTCAAATGTTGACAAAGTATAAGAATAATGAATATCAGAATAATGTATTTTTATTCAGCTTTTCACATAAATACCAAAGTCCTCTATTTAAATTTAAAAACTTATATAAGTTACAGACACACACACACACACACACACATACAAATGCATATGGTACATGAATAGTCCAAAGGATCATTGATTTACAGGTGGGAAAAAAAACCTGAGAGATAAGTTAGTTCAGGCTCTCATTTTATAGTGAAAATATGAGTCCAAGTTGTCAAATGACTTGCCTGAAGTCATACAGGGAGTGGAGATCAGAGAGAGCATTTGTACTTAGGTCCTATGACTTGGGTATCGATAAACTAAAGTGGTTAGACTAAATGGTCTCTGAAGTCACTTCTAGACTTAGATCTCCTATGATCTTATGAAGTACTTTTTCTCATCTTTCCCTCCAACCCAAAAGTTTGCTATAAAAATAGAATTGTGAAGCACATTCAATCACCAAGAGACTTATCAAATCTCTATACAAGCTCTGACGTGGCTCTTTCAAGGCTCTAACATGACATGGACAATAAGTGAGAAAGAAAGAGAACCTAGCAAGGAGAAAGCACTACTTCCATTTGTACAATATCTCAACTGGAGAGAAATGTAGAGATCTTTCATTTTATTCTATGATTAAACTGACAGACCTTCTGTGATATTACAAACACATGGTTATCCATACATTTCTTTAAATTTCCCTTTTGAGATTGGCCATTCAAATTTGGTGAATTCTGTCACAAAGATACTGTCCTTATATTTTACTCACATGTATGTCCCTAACCGACTGTGACTATTGCACCTGGTTCTGCCTTTTAGGATCAGGAAAAGAAATGACAATTTTCTTGCCTATTGTAGCTCAGCATGTCATTGAAAGCTGATATTGTGTGTTCCTTAAGTCTTTGCTTCTTCAAAGTAAATATCCCCAGTCCTTTCAATGGCATGGTCTTAAGGAATTCTTCAAGACGTGATCCTCCAGATGCCATCTAACTAGGACAGAGCGCTACCAGACTCTAAGTGCCTTTATTTTGACACTGTGCCTCTTAATATAGCCAAATTTTAGCTGCTACATGATACCATTGCATTTCCATCTTACAGTTCTTTCAATGCCCCCAGGCATGTTTCACAATTTGTCTAGTCATGATTCCCTCAGTCTGTGCTTATCCAGTATTATTGCTTTATTATTTTTTTTTTTTAAATCCCAAGGGTAAGTATTTTCATTTATAATTGTAATGCATGTCTTGATTTGGAGAGCCAGGAATGGAAACTCTGAGCATGCTCCATGAGCTAGTGCTCATTACATCCTTAGGAAGAGTGACTTTATTAGTTCTGGCCCATCTCACTTGACCTGTCAACCTCTTCTTTGAATCTCGAGTCTGCTGTCCAATGTGTTAACTATCCCTTCCAGCTCCTTGTTATCTACAAATTTTCTAAGTATGTCGACTACACCTTCATCCAAGTCACTGATAAAAATGGAGAACACAAGTCCCTATAGATAGTGCATAAGGCCAGGTTTACCATTTTTAAATGATTATAATTTGTGAATTTCTTCCAACCATTCATTTGCTTCTGTTACCTTCTGGGTATATTTCCCTAGAGTGCTTAGTAATTAAGCATGCAAATACCATGTGGTCTTTTTTATAGAGAAGGGCAAGGGAGAATGGAAAAAAAAATTTTTTTTTCTTTTAATATCAGTGTTGGAAAGTTAATCTAGAGAGGGGAGATGATGAAAAAGAAATGACATAAAATGGGCTCCTATGAAAACTAGTCCTGGAAATTGGTAGTGGAAAAGAAAAAGCATTATCTGGTTATGAAGTTTTAATAAGAACACACAAATGTATTGTGTTTAATGGTTTTAAGGCAAGAGGTCCAAGGCATTCCATGACCTCAATTTTTTTTTCTTCTTCCAGCAAACTCCAACATATGGCTCACTAGGGGTTGATTTTTGTTTCCCTGTGTACAACCTCTGTTGTCCGTATTTGTTAAGCCACCACACAAAATAGCTTCTAAACAGTGAACAAATAAAAACCCATGAAGATCAATCACTTGTTCTCATTCTGCTCTCTGAAAATAGTACATGACACCTTTTTAGTAATTTTTAAAATTTTGATGCAAAGTGTTACAGAGGAAAACACAATGGAAAATATAAATTTGCAGAAATCTTTTCAAGTAAACATGTGCAATAGAAAGAACTTCCTTTTGAGAATTGCAAGATCATGAATTTTGATTATGACACTTACTCATAGTAAAGTAATAACTTTGGGCAAGTGACTTCATCTCCCTGGGCATCAGTTCCCTAGAGTATTGGATTCTGTGTTAGGAAAAAATGAGTTAAAATCCAGTCTCTCTTACCCATTATATGACCTTGTGGACAAGTCACTAATGTCTTTCTGGCTCAGTTATTCTATCTGTACAACAGTAATAATACGAACTCCTGCCTTCTAAAGTTGTTGGGAGAATCAAATGAGAGAATGCTGATGAAACACTTTATATACATTAAAAGTGCTATATGCTATAACAATGGTGATGTTGATCCTCACCTACCTTCCAGAGCAGTTGTAACAAAAGTGCATTGTATATTGTAAAATATGAAATAGCAATTATTATTTCATGGAACCAGTTTTATTTACCTTGGTCCTAGAAATAAAAATGACCTGAACTTGTTCTTAGAGTTTTTATAATTCTCCCACTTTATTCTGACTGAAAGGTCTTTCACGTTGGGCTTCCCAAATCCCTGTTTGTTTGTTTTTTTTTGTTTGGTTGTTTTGTTTTGTTTTGTTTTGTTTTGTTTTGTTTTGTTTTGTTTGTTTGTTTGTTTATATTTTTTGCTTTTTTTTCCCTCCTAAAGCTGATTTCTCTGGAAGTCATAGAAAGCAGAGAATCCAGGCTCTTTTCTTTTTCTTTGTCCATCTCTCAGACCTACAAGGACATTCCAGACCTCAGGGGGCCTGATTTCCCCTCACTCCTCCTGACTGTGCTTATTTCCACTTGGGGCACTGAAAGGTTGCATATAAAGGCTCCCACTGCTGCAGGGATTCGTGTCATCTTGGATCATTTTTTCCCAACATGCTGGAGGCCTGAATAATCCATGTAATCACCTCGGCACTCCACTTCACTTTGCCTTCAGAATGGAGTGACATTCTCTTGAGGCACTAATACTGATGCTTCCTTATACAGGGATGTGTTTAGTTGAATACATTAAAGGACCATAATCCTGCCAAGAAAAAGATACCATTCAGCTCAACAATAGTCAAAACAGCAACAACAAAACTCCAAACCCTATCTGGTATCTAGTTATTCAAATGCACAAACAATTATCAGATATTTTCTATGTGAAAAATACCGAGTTATCGTTACTTGCTAGAAGACAGGCTAATGCTGTCCACTCGGAATGAAAGAGGGAGATCAAAGTTTTCTACATTCGGGTTCAAAAGATCTATTATATAAGTATAGAGTGAGGGACATATGACTTCAAATCTGTTTATATGAAAATTATTTGGGAGTTTTAGTGGACTGGTGGATTAAAATACATTTTCTTTCTGACATAAGAATCAAAAGAAGTAATGCTAAAGGTGGACGCTCAAATAAATGTAGAGTTTCCTAAGTAATGGAACTGATTGTCCTGCTGCACTCTGCCAGTCCATCATTCAGTCAGTAAATAAATATTTATGAAGCACTTACTCTGTGCCTAGGCCCTGTGTTAAATGCTAGGGATACAAAAAGTGACAAAATCCATTCCCTGTCTCAAGGAGCACACGATTGAATGGGGAAGTGAGCATGCAAACCAATACATAAAAGCAATCCATTTGCAGGATAAATAGAAAAGAATAGAGGTAAGACACTAGAATATTTTTTTAAGCTTGATATAGGTTTTTTGTTCTGAGCAGTGATCTCTTCACATCTGGAGTGTTTTTTCCCAAATTCAGAAAATGTATTTTAGAAAGGGACATTGAAAAGAAGAAGCGCATGGAGAGAGTGACATATATTTTAAAACATAGCACATAAAGATTTACTGATAGAACTGATGTTTTAGCCCAGGGGGCAAAAGAAGGGTTTCATAAAAATCTGGTGGGATAAGCTATATTTGGTTGGAAGTATTTGAAGGGGTAGTTCGTAGATGTTAAGTTTTTCTTGTTTTCAGAGAGGAGAGCTGGAACAAATTGATAGACATTATAGAGAGCTGAATTTTGGCTTACTGTGCATAAGGACTCTTCTAAATTAGAGCTTCCAGGGATTCATTTATATTCAGTTATTTGCCTTTGGAGGTCTTCCAAGCAAAGGCTGAAATTCCACTTGTCAAGAATATGTGAAAGGAGGTTTTTTCTTTGGTAAGGGTTTGGAGTAGAGGACCTCTGACTTCCTTTCTAAGATTTGAGGGCCTATGATTCTAAAATCAAGGCAAACAAACTAAGACTAAAAAAAAAACAACAACAACAACAACAAAAAACAACAACAACAACAAAAAAAAAACTTGCATGGGTCAAGAAGCCTGAGTTCAAATCATGGCAACAATCCTATCTACTTATATGACCTAAGACCAATTATTTAGCCTTGCTGCATCTCAATTCTCTATTGCCAGATAAATACATAGAACTAAATAATCCATAACATTTAAAATTATGATCTTACTAAGCCATCAACAATACCTCATTAAAACCACATCTTCCTCCACTCCAGGCAGTTTGGTGTGACTACTTTTGATCTTAATTTATAGCAAGCCAAATGTCAATAACCAATGTTGAAACCCAAAATCATTTTGATTACTTTATAGGATCAAAGGTTTAGATTTAGACAGAATACTACATTGTTCCCTATTCTAACTTCATTTTTTTTTCTAGATCTGGACATTAGGATCCAAAGAAGTTAAGAGACTTGTTAAGATATAAATATAATAGGTAGAAGAGTCAGAAATTAAATCAAGTTTTGGGGTCCAAATGCTGCATTATTTCCATTGCATCTTGCAGTTTCAAAGTATCATCCACCACTAAGAGACTATAAATCTAGTGACTTTTAATAGTTTTGTCAGAAGAAAAAAGACCTAACTCATAGGATTTTCTATTTGTGCTTTGACAATTTTTAGTAAAATTTCCAGAAGCAGCTTGCTAATCCAAGATAAATAAGAGAAATAAGTCCAGGGATCATTTGGATTATGCTGATGAGGCAAACATTAGACACTGTAATGGGGAAAATTAATTTTATTATGGAAGGAAAATAGTTTCAATCAAATATCTAAATGAAGAGTTTCTCAGCTCCATCTCAGTTATAAAATTCTATGAGTCTATGTTAATTTCGAATGGAATATTATGAGTTCGATGTTAGAAAACTCTCTTTGCATTTTCTTTCTCCTCAGCCCCTCCTACTTCCCCTTGCAACAAATTATCTCCAACCACCATTCACTTGCTTTCTTGCATGTAAATCAGTTTATTTCTCTATATATTGAAGTCTTTTCAGTATTGTACTGGCACAAGCTCATTTTCCTTTGAAAGTACAACTCATATTCAAATATAAAGCAGGAGTTGTTAATATGCCAAACCTGGGGTGCCAAGGTTTCAAGTAATTTTTCACTTGTGAGGAGGTGGCAGCAATATTGGCTTATTTACGTAAGAAGATGGAGGAAAGGAAGCTAGCCGATCTTTCAAGGACAGAGGTCAGTAACTGTACCCAGTAGGACGGAAGTTATGGTGCTGTTTTATATCATTGCCCACTCTCAGATCTCATTCATCCTTGAATATGTGATCTATTGGTTAATTACATCTACATACTAAATCATCCATGATTTCATTCACTGAGATTCTCCACAATCTATATAGACTGTGAAAAATAAACAACCACACAACCAAGCAAACAACAAAACAAAACAAGAGCTTGATTACTTAATGATCAACCTTAGGGTGCTGAGCCTTTCTGAACTTAGCTAGACTGAAACAAAGTTCGTGTACTTGTATTTATCTCCAGACTTGTACAGTACATAAAATCTGTCCGGGTTCTTAGGACATGTCAGAGTGTTTCTACTTGCACAACATTTGAAAACATGAGGTCACTTCTAGATCAAATCCTAGATTTATACGTATAAAACACAATGAAAGAAAATTGAAAAAAAAAAAACTCTTTTCTGTAGATTTTGCAGTCAGAAATTATTATATATATACATATATGTATATATATATGTGTGTGTGTATAATATATATGCTTGAATATATGTGTATACATATATGTATTCTCTCATGCATACATAGTATATATATCTATGCACATGTGTACGGTTATGTACATATGTATAGATATGGATATGGATATGCTTGTAAATCAGGTGGTTGGACAATATGGCCTCTGAAGTCCCTTTAGCACTAGATATATGTTCTTGTGGTAGAACTGAAACTGGGTTATCTTTTATTTTGTTTTCATTTCAGATTGATAGGTAGATGCCACTTAAAGCCACAGAGAAACAAAAACAGGGATAGTCAGACAATCAGATTCCCTTCTGACACTTACGAGCTTTTTAAGTTTGACAAGTTGTTTTATTTCTTTCAGCCTCATTTTATCTATAAAATAAGAAGGATAATAATTCCTACCTCTCAGGAGCTAACAGATGTAAAGGTAACAGATGTAAAGTATTTTATAAACCTGAAAGTGCTATGTAAGATCTACTGCCATGAAAGCTAACCTTTGAGGCTTTATTTAATATTTTCACCAGAACAGCAAAGAAAGTATAAATTGATTATCTTTTTTCTTCAGTTAAATAAAAGGAAGGGAGAGAGGGAGAAAAAGAGAGAGGGGCAAGGAGAGAAGGAGGGAAAAAAAGGAAGAAAGAAAGAAGGGAAGGAAATAGGGAGGGAGGAAGTAAGGAATAAAGGAAGAAAGAATGGAAAGAGATAGATAGGGAGGGAGGGAGGAAGGGAAGAAGGATAATAAATTAGAAAAAAAAAAATGAAAGAATTCCAAAATATCTCTAGAGCATCCATTTGTTGCTCCTCCCAAAGACTTGAGAGATTCCTAACCTCCTACAATTCTTTTATATTTTAAAATGTTGAATATGGGCTCAAACAGAAGCAATGTGGGGAAAAATAGAAGAAAATCTTTGGAATCCAGGGGCCTATATATGCTCCAGCTCCCCATGAAGCTATTATATCTCTGAGCTGTCTTGCATTCTGTAACCCTCTAATCCTGAAACCAAGGAATTCATAAACAGATAAGCACAAAAGGTAGTGAGATGATGGGGAGATTTAATATTTCATCCTTATCAAAACCTGCAGAAGAGTTAGGGATTTGTCTAAAAAAAAAGACTTTCTGCGAATTGCTAAAAGACCTTAGGAAGATCCAGATTAGTCAGGCCTTGTGCTCCTGAGGAAGAAAAACAAAAACCAAACCAAACCAAACAGGAAAGCAAAAATGCATCCAAGCAAAGACATTTCTTCATGATTACAGCACAGCACATGGAAGTTAAAACATACCAGTGGAATTTGTCATTCTAGACATAAACTTAAAAGACCTCTCTTTTCTAGGTTTCAAAAAGTTCAGCTGTTTATTGGTTCCCTCTCTGCAGTTTCCTTTCAGCTAACTGCCCTTCCTTCTCATCCTCCTCCCAAAGATGATAGCTCATAGGTCTCATTAAACACAGCTAGGATTTATCGATACACATTGAGAAAACTCTCCTCTTACAAAAGGAAAAAAAATCCCTATTGTACAAAAAGTTCACTATTTACACCTGCAGTGACCCTTAAAGAAGTTAAATGTTTTGCTTGGATGTATCCCTTCCTGGGAAGAGAAAAGGGGTATGGAAGGGATTTTTCCTCTCAAAGATCATAAGTATCTGAGAGTATGGATGAGAGTGAAAAAGTTCTAGAAGAGGGAGTATTTAAGTTCATCTTTAACGAATGGATATGAATTTAACTGATTTGGGACCATTGGGGAAGAATGATCTTTCTAGATATACAGAACAATATTTACAAAGGCATAGTGTTAGGAAAGAATGGGATTTCCACTAAAGGCAGAGTGTAATTCAGTTTGATAGAAATACAATTATATGCAAGCATATAAGTTAAATCAGGCCACCTTGGGACTGGCCTTGGAGATGGGGTTAAAAATTTAACATGGTAGGCAATAGGAAACCATTGGTAAGTTTTGAGCACATGAATAACAATGAGGACATTGATGAAAAAGGAAGCTTTGTCTAGCAGTGGTACGGATGGTGAACTAGCAGAAAAAGGCCGTGTAGCCAGGAAGGAAGGGTTTGCCATTGTCTAGGAAGCACTCTGACTAGGGAAGAAGGGAAAATTTGGCCTATGTGGGCAGGCTCTGATAAATGATTTTGAGAGGTGAGTTGAAGACCTTTGGGAGTCCTGCTGAATGAAATGAAAAGGGAGCACAGGTGATACTGGCCACCATTTTAGGACTGGGGATTCTATTCTTCAGAAGGGAAGAATGAATTTCAGGGCCCAGCTGTAATTCTTTCAACATCTAAAATATATAACTATATAATGAATTTAAAATCTGATACACAGATTACATCTCTTTCAAGATCTTATTTAACTTACCCCATCTTCACTGGGCTAATTAAGAAAAAAAAACATTTCTTCAACATGAAGGAAAATATTAAGTCAGTAAGCTTATATTGTAATAATAAAAATAATAATAAATACAACCCAACTTTTATGACACTTAAAAGTTCTCCAAATATATTCATATACTTTAATTTATACCAGAAAAGGCAGCATGACATAATGGCCAAAGCCATCCACAAAGGCAGGAAGATCTGACATTGTCTGAAATCTGACACATACACTATCTGTGGAACCTACCTTTCAGGGCTCTAGAAAACTAGCCCAGGGTCGAAGTTGCAGAGAAGGTGCTTTGGTAGAAGGAGTTTCCTCCCTGGGAAATATCTTCTACCAGTAAAAGCACAGGTCCCATTCTGATCAAGTCCCTCCATTTTATTTTGTACTGAAAATATCTTCATGAAATTTGCAAGGAAGATTTGACTCTCCCTATTTGATAACTAAACAAACTTATGGTGCTGCCTCCTCCCCTATAAAATTAAGTGTTATGACTACAATTTTCTGAACTACTAATTAAGAAAGACCATGGTCTTCTAAGTCCAATGCTAGTGCTATCCCCTTTGTATCCACTTGTAACTCGGCATTTTCCTGGCAAATTTTTATGTGTGCTTCTAGCTTGCTTCCTCATACTTGAAATATTTGGCTCTGGATATTTAAGATTATTAAGAAACTTATCACCCATTTTTTTTGGACAAAGTTTTCCCTCCTCTCCACACCCATCCACAGCCTCAGAAACACCAATGTTTATTTCTTCTTCATGCCCTGAAAGTTCTCTCTTATCAACGCGCTCCTACCTCCTCATATCCCCTGACCCTCGCCTCCCCTCCACCTGCCTTTGAAAAATTATTTCTCTCTCAGTTTAAAACACTTCATCTAATGAAGTTTGCATAAGGTGTAATCAAGGATGATACATAATTTAGGCGCTGAAGTAGATGGCTATTTTTGTTGTGCTTTTGTTGTTTTATAATCTACCTTTTGCAATGAAAAATGTTGGTGATTAACATCTGGGTATAAAGAAAACATCTAATTGACCCTGAGAGCTATGTTCTGGCACCATATGTGTGGGACTTGAACACCATCTGAATGATAAGCAGAATTTCAGCCCACAAAGAGGAAGGGAGGGCATCATAAGTCTAGAAGGCAGAGTAAGCAAAGGCATGAGTAGGAAAGCACAGGCCGTGCTCTTAGAATACTAAGTACCTTCAGTTTGATTTGGCTGGAGCCTAAGGCCTAGAAAGGAGAGTAATAACAGCTAAATTGGGAAAGCTAGAGCAGAACTGGATGGCGAATGGCCTTGAGAATCAATCTATGGATTGTAGACCTTATTCACTTGAGGGAATTAGTGAGGGAAGCCACTAAGGAGCTTTATGGAATAGAATGGCATCAAAACTGCAAGTTCAAGATTATGTTGGTATCCAGGGGTAAGATGGATTGGAAAGATAAAAAAGGATGGGGAGCCAGTTCAGGAGGCAAAATCTTATGTAATGAGGTCTTAAAATAGGTAGGTGACTTTGGGAAAACAGAAAAGGGGAGTAGAGTCTGAACAGATCTCAGCAAGGACCCAATTCAGCCTCAGCACAATCTCACTTCTCCAGTGCTATGGTTATGTTAGGTACTGAACATTGACCTTTGATCCAACAAGGGATCCTGGGAAAGAAACCTCTTTTCCTGAACAAAGGTGCCCAGAGGCAGTATGTCATAGTTAAAAGACCCAATTTAAGCCCTAGACATTTCCTTATTGGATGGATAAAACTGAATGATTTAGGGGTGTACAGAGTTCATAGGTTTTCTAGCCAACCTATATATAAAAATATTGTTCTTTGCAAGATCCCTTAAAAAATAAAAAGGCTATTTAGCCTGTATCTGAAAACCCTAAGGGAAAGTAGGGAAGCCCTATATCCTCAGGTGGATGCTTTACTTTTCTGATCCCCAGGACCCCTAACTGAAAAGTACAATAGGAGATCTCAAAATTCCTTCTCAGATCTAAGATTTTGTGTTCTACAGCCCACATTGTCCTTCAGCTCCATTATTCCTTTTACTTCTGATTTCTATAACTTTAAGATGATAGGATCTCTAAGTGAGAAAGAACCTCAGGAAACACCTATCCAAAAAAAAAAGATGGCAAAAAGGACCTGCTAACAATAGTATCTGAGGAGACCCCCAGCCTCTGCTCTAAATAAAGGGGAAACCATGATCCCATATCACTTCTGCATCTTTCAGAAGAACAGCAATCAAACAAGCATTTATAAATTGTTTTAAGCTCTATAGAGTATTGGATGGATGTTATCTCATTGGGTCCCTCCTGTATCTCGGAAAATTGGCGATATGTGTTGTCCAGTCTGACAAGAAAAGTAATTGACCCAGCAACACATAGCTAATTAAATATCTGAACTTGGATTTGAACTTGTGTCTTTCTGACTCCACTGAGTCACCTTAATGACACTTTGTGATGTTTTCTTGATATGATCCAATCTAAATTTGCCTCTTTGCAACTTCTACCATCTCGTATAAAAAAAGCTTAATTTTTCTTCTACAAATCACATCAAAAACTGGAATATATACAGTCACCATTGATCCTCCACTAGGGTTCTCTTTTCCAGGTTGATAATTCTGAGTGTGTGCATGCATATATACAAAAACACACACACATGCATGCCCACACATGTATACATTATCATACATGTGTATGTGTATACATACTTATGTGTGTACACATATGTGTATGTGCATAGATTAAATATAAAATATATTTATTTACTTAAAGAGCAGTTTTTCAGTGTCTTCAAATAACACCACAGAGGCAGCTATCTCATATGTCTATTATGAGTATGGAACTATGTTAGGTTTTAGGGATGCAAAGACAAACATTAAATATTCTCTGATCTCGAGAAATTTAATATATTATCAGAGAAAAACATTGGGATAAATCATAATGCTAAAATCAAGTTTAGAGTAGGGGGAAGGGGAAAGAAGGAATCAAAGTGATCTATTGCCAACAGCTCACTTACTTCCTAATATCCTGGCAAGGTGTGAGGCTTGTGTATATTTAAAGAGTAGAAAGATTGAACAAATTTCACTATCATGTAAATTACAGTTATCTTACAGACCATTTAGCCCATGATCATTTAGGTTCACACATGGGCGCATTGGGAAATCAACTTAGCGTTAGAATGAACCCTAAGTACTCTTCCCTCAGGCAAACATACCATTAAGCAATTGGTCTTCCCTCCATACAAGCACCCTGGTATTGCTGTCTGCCTGTTGAGATGATTCTGGGTGAATGCACTGCACCCTTTAATAACAGCAATATTTCTTCGAAAAATACAAATCCTGGCCATCCCTTAGAAGAAAAGCCTGACTTGTCTAAGACAAATATTTGACAGCTTGATTTGATTATAAATGGAGCTTGAAAAGGCACTGAACATGAGTTTCACTGGGAACAGGGGGCCATTTTCCTAGTTAAGGTAATGAAGTGGGTCTTTAATGTTTCTAAAATACATGTCTCAAGGAGACAAATTAAACTTGCTTGGGTAAATTCCAGCCCAGGGAAGGTCTGGAGGCCTTCGGAGCTGATTAAAAGCACTCAACCCCCTGCATCATTATGTAGTAAATGACTTTTCCATTGGCGTTCAATTCCTACAGAATCCCATTATCCCTAAGACCTTGTTCTCTTCTACTAACAAGTTGAGGAGTTCTGAGTACATCTCCTAGAAGGTTTTCTTCTTGCTGTTTAGTGTTGTTTTCCCAAGTTTGTTTCATGGTTAGAAAAGAAATGACTGGTTAGTTGTCAGTGAGCTAGGGAAATTATTTCTTGTCTTATTTTCCCAAAAAGTTAGCATCTGGGCAATGGGCAGAATAAAATCAAGGGGAAAAAACTGATTGTATGCTTCTAATAAGTATTTACCGAGCATGGTTATACTACTTGTCCAGATGTTGTATGTGATATAAGAAAAGTATCATGAGGGACACAAAACCTCGTGTCATTGAACATACAGTTTTGAAATAGGTGAATTCATAAGAAGACAATGAAATTTTATTGATCAGAATATGCAAATTTGCAGACAAAAATCGGAAAAGAGATATCAAATGCCCAAGGGATGTGTCCTTTTATTGATGAGATTTGAGGTAGATCTTTAAGAAAATTAGGGAAGGTGGGAACTAAACAAAAAGCTACTCTTTATTTGGCAGGTAATTGAGAATTTCTAAAAGTTTTGGAGCATGAGTAGAATGGTATTTTTACAAATGATATGAAATTTAGATCAGTAGCATAGAAAAAGTGATATGGCAGGTGGTTGGGGAGAAAAAAAAAAAAAACAAAGAAAATACTTCTACTGGTAGAAAGGGAAAAAAAATCTTAATATGCTGCCTTAATGAATAGGAGTCCCTAAAATAAACTTGTTTTGCTACTGTTTTTGCTTTCTTTCTATTTCTTTATTCTTTCTTTCTTTCTTTGTCTTCTTTCTTTCTTCTTTCTTTCTATTTTCTCCCTCTCCCTCTTCCTCTCTCTCCCCCTATCTCTCTCTCTTTTTCTCTTTTTTTTCTTTTCTTTTTCTCAACAAATTTTATTTGTTTCTTTGTATTTATCTATGGAACTAAGTAATAGATGATAGAGGCAAACCAGTAGATACATACAAAAATGTTTCATGAGGTAAACATCCCTCAGTGGAGGTTATTAAAGGAAATTTAGGTTACAACTTCAATGTAATGTTGTAGAAGAGATATTTATTATGATTTGAATTGTCTGAAAGGTGATTCTTCCAAGCCAATGATTAGATGAGGAAATATTAACAGATATGGAGCTGTAGAAGAGAAGTGAGCTAGCTCCCTCAATTGTCTTCTTACACCAGTTTGTGTCTTCCATTAAGAACAAAAGGAATGGGAAAAGGTTGAAACTTACACATAAAAAGGTTTATGAAACCATTAAATGTCACAAGTGGAGTTATTTTTTATACTGCTGTGTGATAGTGAAAGTCCATTCTAAAAAGTAGGGTTAGAAAAAATGATAAATCTGTTCAACGTGATACTTCTGAAGCATTCAGTTGTTCTGTAATAAAAAAAGAGGAAACAACAAAAAAAAACATATTGGGAGTTACCTAGGATTGGGGTAGAAAGGAAAAAGGAAAGAAGGCAAGGATTTAGGGGTGAAAGAGAGTATACCATTAAAATAAGTTAACATAGTATCAAGAATTCTGAGTATATTTGAATGTAGAATTGGAATAATACACCTATGAACTGGAAAACTATATATTTGTTTAATCTGGAACATCTCTCCCGGAATGATTATATACTTATTGGACATTGCCTCAATCAAATTGAGCTGTTTAAATAAAAAAAAAAAAGTTGAAAAAAAAAAGTCTTCCCCCTGCACCCAAGGTCGTCATCTCCATTTGTCTTGATATATGTTTTGCCATTGGACCCAGATGGCTCTAGAGGAAAAAGTGAAGCTGTTGATGCTGCCCAGTTCTCCCTCCTTTAAATCTCACTCACTGGTATATCATGACATCACCTCCCTGATGCTCTGCTCCTCTTCTAGAATGAAGGACACAACAAGAATATAATGCATGGTTTAAAGTCATGGAATATTACAGCCTTTGAAAAATGTGAGTGGTGGGTCACTCAAAGGACAATGAAAAAGGACACGATGGGTGTAAATGAGCTATTTTTTTTCCAATGAAGATCTAGAGAAAAGTCAGAGAGATGAATGGTGGGGTAAGGAGGTAGGCCTGTCATAATCTACAAGCAAGGGATGAGTAATGGATGATTTGTGTTACATTGGTATCTGTATAATATCAACAACAAACTCCCCAGGACTTTGGGTGGGGTTTCTGGATGAGATGTTAGGAAGCACATGCTTTTTGATCTGCATTTTTGAAAAGAATATTTATGTGAGTGAAAATACAGGTCCATTGAAATACTTAAATGTGAGCATGGTTTTTGTGTAGTGATAGTAAAAGCACTAAAAAGACCTAAGGCCTTTGCATCTGTTTTCAACGAGTGTAGTAAGGGAAAAAAGAGAAAGTCCTAAGCTTCTTTCCTTATAGCCCAAGGTATTTGGTGAAAAACTAGGATAGAGCAGTAGAGAAAGAGAGAGTAGAAGAAAACATCAAGAGTACATTAGTAAACCATGTCCTGGTGCTTACTGATGTCCAAAAAGAAAAAAAAAAAAAAAAAAAGAGTGAAGTGATGGGATATAGTGAGTCTCTGGCACAAGCAAATGATTATAAAAAAACAAATAAGCAAGACAAGTCATGAGGGGCAATAAACGCGTTTCAAAGATAAGAAAAGATTTGGGATTAATTGAATGTTACATAAGAGAGTATTCTCCCTATACCCACCTCCCACTCTCTGCACACAACATATGAGACACACAAATCACACACACACACACACACACACATACACACACACACACACACTACATATGGGGTAATTTGTGTAAAACAAGTGAACCAAGAATGGAAGGAAGGAACAAAGAAAACTGTGGATGTCAGGAGGTGAGAAATAATATACTCATCGATGACTCACCAGAGGCAATTCTATGACATTATTTATTTTAGAAGTCAACTCATTTGTCTGCTGAAAGATAGAAACAAATGTGACATATTCTTAACAATTTATTCACTGCCCTTGACTACAGTAGATAGACTAAGCTGGGGTGAAAATAAGCATTGGCCATGAGGGAAAGGAATTGTAGAATATGAGAGAAGCTCAGATGTCATTTAGTTTAAATCCTTGCCTGAAAAACAACCTTCCACTGAAGAATACTATTAGCTGTCAGTGTTTTGAAGAACACTGCAGAATATACTAAAGCTCTGCATCTCTATACCTGACCTTTGCTCCCCTTACTCAGCTCCTGAAACTCAGGAAGATTAAAGTATTTTTCGGGGCCATGGAACTAATTAGCCATGATTTGGGACTATATGAAAAGATGCTCTGAATCATTATTGACTGGAGAAAGGGAAATGGAAACAATTGTGAAGTACTACCTCAAACCTATTAAATTGACTAATTAGTAGAAAAAAAAATGATAAATGTTGGAAGAGATGTGAAAAAGTTGAGATACGAAGGTGTTGGTGGTGGAGTTGTGAACTGATTCATTCATTATGTAGATCACTTGGGAACACACACACACACACACACACACACACACACACACAGAGACACACATGGAAAATGACCTATATGTACAAAAGTATTTATAGAAGCTCTTTCCTGGTGATAAATAATTGAAAATTAGGAGGATGGCCATCCACTGGGTGATAGTTGAACAAGCTGTGGTATATTATTATGATAGCTTACTATTATAAGCTCTAAGAAATCATGAGCAGGATACTCTTAAGAAAGGAAAAATAAAAATAGAGGAGCGGGATGCTCTTAGGAAAAAAAAATATGGAAGACCTACATGAACTGATATAAAGTGAAATAAATATAATCAGAAGAATATTGTATATAGTAACAGTAAGATGACCCCTTGTGAATGACTTAGTTGATATCAGCAATGCATTGATCCAAAACAGCTCTGAAGGACTTAGGAAAAATGTTATCCATCCTCAGAGAGATAGGTGATGAGATACATGTAATTAGAGGGAAATTAATTATTGAATATCTAATTTTAGAAAAAAAGCAAAAAGAAATAAAATTAAGACACAGTTTTTTCTTTGTCTCTGTGAGCTTCCACATGTACAGACTTAAAAATTTTCTTCCAATTTTTCTTTATTCTGTCTTTTAAAAAAACATTCTTGGTAATTCGAGTTTCACCTTTTTTTATTGCCCCCCCCAAGATTTTTTGCTTTTTGTTTAGATTCTCCATTTTCTAATTATTATATACCTTTACGTACACACACACACACACACACACACACACACACACACACACACACACACACTTTCTGAAGTTTTCATTTTCCTCATTTTTTTAATTGTTTCATTAAGCTTTTCAAGTACTTTAGGAGGTTGTGATTGGTCCATTTTCTTTTTAGAGATAATGGCTACAGTTATTACTAGTTACTTCTTGTTGAGAATTATCTTTACAATGTTTCACTTTTTAGTGTTTGTTCATTTTCTTAGCAGCTCTTTTATGTTAACTTCTTTAGTATTTCTCTTTGTTTTTCTATGTGGTTTTCTATGTGATGATTAATTCTTTTGAATTTTCCTCCAATGAGAAAATGTATCAAATTGATAGGGAAGAAGGCGTGTTAAAAAAAAAAAAAAAGTATAGATGGAAAGGACAATGGAGATATGGAGGAGCTATAAAACAATGCCAGTAGTGGTAAAGTTCCTTCATTTCTTCCTTTATGTCTTCACCCTGGTAAGTCTAAGTGTTCTTGAATAAGGGGTTTATCTTATCCAATAGCATCTAAGTTCCACATGGGATAGAACATTAAATTTAGAGTCAAGAATACCAGAGTTCAAATCTTGCCTCAGATACATATAAGCTGTATATCCTCAAGAAAGGATGTACTTTACTTTTATGTTTCTTAGTTTCCTCATCTATACAATGGGAATAATAATAGCACCTATGTTCCAGTGTTGTAATAAAATATTATCATATTTAAAAAAGACTTTTTTATAAACTTAAGGCCAAGTATCAATGTTTCTTTATCATTAACATCATCATTATTACTATCATTATTGTAATTATTCTCAATTGTCTAGCCATAGTAAAAGATAGAACTGTGATTAGAATTCATTTTTTTAAAAATCTAGTCTTCTTTCATAGCAACAATAATGCTGAGATTATGTATCACAAACCATTCACTTATCCACTTTGCCTCTCAAATGCACTATCTTGGAACAGTATTTTCCAGATTGGACACTCCTTTCCCCAAATTCCATCTATTAGATAACCAGCTCATCTTTGGATCACGATCCCTAGGACTGACCTCTCTTTATGTGAAAAATGCTGCCATTTTACCTAGTCCACCACATATAGCTGGCCTAAGATCAGATCCTGTTTTGAATTCCATCTAGTCAACAAGACTTGCCGACCTATCCGGTCATTCTCCTTTAAACTGCATGTCTCTATCTTTCCCATTATTTCATTAAACACCTTATTGTGAAGTGAGTGATCAAATCAATTTTGCTGAGTTAAATAACTTACAATAAATCAACTCACCTTCCCAATGACTTCTATGCAACTCTTTTCTGATCACCACTTCCTTAAATGGATGTAATATGGTCCTATGAAAATGTAAATATCTTTTTTTTTCCCCACTTGAAAATGTAAATTTCTTGAAAGCAAGGCTTGTTTCATTTTTACATTTGTCTCCTCAGAATTTACATAGTTCCAGATAAATAGTAAACACTTATTAAGTGCCTTTTCATTAACTGATTCATTCACTCACTCATCAGACAGAGATAATATAAACTAATCATAGGTAAGTAGCACAGAGCAGTTATTGAAATGAATGAAATTTATAAAGAGATTCCTCTACATATTTCATGACATTTATAGAGAAAACCCCAAAATATAATTTAAGCTATGTTACATTGAAATCTAGAAGAATGTTTATGCATAAACACATTGCACATAGAAATCAGATTCTGATGACATATGCCTTTGTTGCTACTGAATAAAATCATTTATGTTCACTTTTCACAGATGTTAATCATGGTAGCTTGACTTTAAATTTCAGATCTTTTTTTTTTCTTTTCTTCATTTTTCCTGAATGTATTTTCATGCATGACATGCTAATTAACAAACTGGGAAACTGTACTGTGAACCAGGCTGCTATTAGGTAGCACTTAATTGGGTAGCTCAGTGTTAAGGATCCAGTGGAGTTGGGCAAAGACAAAAGTGGACGGCTTAAAATGATTTCATTATGGAATTAAAAAGAAACTTAGATGTCAACCACTCCACTTTTTAACTCAGTGAGCTTCACTAAAAGACATGCCATGGCTAGTTTTATTTTATATTTGATGGAAAAAGATGTGCTTAACCTCGGTCTCCAAAGAAATTGATGTACTGAGATATAGAAGAATTAAGACATTATTTTGGTAAGTCTCACACCAGGAAGATAACTAGGATGTGATGCTGCATATTTTCATAGTTCTTGTTTGAATTAAACTGTCCTGGGGGTTGCGACTATTACACGCCAACAGAGAATTAATTGGCCATAATATGAATATCCTGATGAAGCGCTGCTATAAGATTTCCACTGATTCTTTAATGTTCTCTACAAACATTCACAGATTTCCTTTATTGTTGCAAGGGAAAAAAAATCCTCTTCATTTGGCTCTGTCATCCCCTCAAACTATCATCCTTTATCTGCCTTTTCCTGCCAAAGTGTTAGAAAGAGTTATTTGATCTCAATGCCTTTCCTTCCTCATTTATATTTGGGTTTTTGATGCAAACACTTTCTCTAAATTACTCTTATTGTGATTGTCATCTTCTGGCCCTCTCTGGAGAATTTAGCACTGTTAATTACTTCTTCCTCCTGGATACCCATGCCTTCTTTGACTTCTCTGTGTTGCTTCTTCCTGCTTCTCATAATTCCCCATCCATCTTATGTCTCCTAAACCTGTGTGGGCTGGATTCTTTTTCTTTTCTTTTGGCATTTTCTCCTTCAAGTGCCATGGATTTATGTTTGCATAAATCACTGCCTCATATCCAACTCTAATCTCTTGCTGGTACCTTCTCTATGTTGTAAATGGGTACCACATGTTTTATCCACTTCCATTAGAGTTCCTTTTGGTTGTGACTCCACAGAACCTTATGCCTTCCCCAGGATAACCTGATTACCTGAAATTTCAATTTTGGATACTGAGCATTTTGATTGAAAGGTTATAGGACAATCCTCCTCACAAATTGCTCCTTTAGAGAAGGTTGGGTGGTACAGTGAATAGAGTGTATAGAGTGCTGTCTTCAGTAATTCTTCATTCTAAATTCAAATCTGGATTTTTACATTTACTAGAAATGTGACCCAGGGAAAACCATTTAACTATTTTCTTCAACTTTCTCATGGGCAGTATGATCTGGAGAAAGAAATGGCAAACCACTCCAGCATCTTTCTTTTATTTATTTTTATTTTATTTTATTTTTATTTTTATTTTATTTTTTTAATTTTTATTTTATTTTATAATTATAACATTTTTTTGACAGTACATATGCATGGGTAATTTTTTACAACATTATCCCTTGCACTTACTTCTATTCAGATTTTTTCCCTTCTTCCCCCAACCCCCTTGCCCAGATGGCAGGCAGTCTTATACATGTTAAATATATTACAGTATATTCTAGATACAATATATGTGTGTAGAACCGAATTTTTTGTTGCACAGGAAGAATTGGATTCAGAAGGTAAAAATAACAGTTTACATTCATTTCCCAGTGTTCCTTTTCTGGATGTAGCTGGTTCTGTCCATCATTAATCAATTGGAATTGGATTAGTTCTTCTCTATGTTGAAGAAATCCACTTCCATCAGCATACATCCTCGTACAGTATCATTGTTGAAGTGTATAATGATCTTCTGGTTCTGCTCATTTCATTCAGCATCAGTTGATGTAAGTCTCTCCAGGCCTCTCTGTATTTCTCCTGTGGGTCATTTCTTACAGAACAATAATATTCCATAACATTCATATACCATAGTTTACCCAACCATTCTCCAATTGATGGACATCCATTCATCTTCCAGCTTCTAGCCACTACGAAAAGGGCTGCCACAAACATTTTGGCACATACAGGTCCCTTTCCCTTCTTTAGTAGTTCCTTGGGGTATAAGCCCAGTAGTAGTATGGCTGGGTCAAAGGGTATGCACATTTTGATAACTTTTGGGGCATAATTCCAAATTGCTCTCCAGAATGGTTGGATTCTTTCACAACTCCACCAACAATGCATCAATGTCCCAGTTTTCCCACAGCCCCTCCAACATTCATCGTTATTTGTTCCTGTTATCTTAGCCAATCTGACAGGTGTGTAATGATACCTCAGAGTTGTCTTAATTTGCATTTCTCTGATCAATAGTGATTTGGAACATTCTTTCATATGAGTGGAAATAGTTTTAATTTCATCATCTGAAAATTGTCTGTTCATATCCTTTGACCACTCCAGCATCTTTCCAAGAAAACCCCAGACAGTATCACAAAGAGTTGGACCTGGAGCAGCTAGGTGGTGGATAGAGCACCAGCCCTGAATTCAGGAGGACCCAAGTTCAAATCTGGTCTCAGACACTTAACAGATCCTAGCTGTGTGACCCTGGGCAAGTCACTTAACCCCAGCCTCAGGGGAAAAAAAAAAAGAGTTGGACCCAGTTGAAATGAACAATAACAACAACAGTTTTTCAGAAATTTTCCATAATCCATCAGCAGTTCTGCCTGGTTTTAACTCCTTGGAACATCATGAGCCTATGGCAGGTACCCTGATGCCCTTTCTCCTGCTTTATAAATTCTTTAGATTGCCATTCTCTTTGAGGGCAGAAATTATCTTCCTTTTTCTTATTTGTATCTCTGCAATTTAGCACAGTGTCTGACAAATGATAGGTATTTAATAAATATTTATGAAATTGAGCTGAATATCATAAACTTAACATTTCCAAGATGATATTTTCTCCCTATATCTGCTTTCCCATCAAATGTACTTCTTCTTTGGTTACTATGTAGCAGATAGAGGATTGGGCTTGGGTTCAAGAAGTCTAGTTTCTGAAGCCTATCTCTGATATTTATTAACCATATCATTATGAACAAATAACTTGCTCTTTTTAAGGCTTACACCCTTCTAGTTTGTTTACTTTTTAAATAGAAAAGGGCATGAAGGTTCACTGGAAAAATGAGTTCTTGTATGCTCAAAAAATTATCAAACTGTGGATCCCTTTTGAGTCAGCAGTGTTACTTCTGGGCTTATATCCCAAAGAGAGTCTTTTTTTAAAAATTAATTATAGTTTTTATTTACCAGATATATGCATGGGTAATTTTACAGCACTGACAATTGCCAAGTCTTTTGTTCCAATTTTTCCCCTTCTTCCCCCCATCCCTTCCCCCAGATGGCAGGTTGACCAATATATGTTAAAGTATAAATTAAATACAATATATGTATACATGTCCAAACAGTTGTTTTGCTGTACAAAAGGAATCAGGCTTTGAAATAGTGTACAATTAGCCTGTGAAGGAAATCCAAATTGCAGGCGGACAAAAATAGAGGGATTGGGAATTCTCTGTAGTGGTTCATAGTCGTCTCCCAGAGTTCTTTCGCTGGGGGTAGCTGGTTCAGTTCATTGCTGCTCTCTTGGAACTGATTTGGTTCATCTCATTGTTGAAGAGAGCCACATCCATAAGAATTGCTCATCATATAGTATTGTTGTTGAAGTATATAATGATCTCCTGCTCAATTCACTCAGCATCAGTTCCTATAAGTCTCTCCAGGCCTCTCTGAAATCCTCCTGCTGGTTATTTCTTAAATAACAAGAATATTCCATAACATTTATATACCACAATTTATTCAGCCATTCTCCAGTTGATGGGCATCCACTCAGTTTCCAGTTTCTGGCCACTACAAAGAGGGTGCCACAAACATTCTTTCACATACAGGTCCCTTTCCCTTCTTTAAGATCTCTTTGGGATCTAAGCCCAGTAGTAACACTCAAATCAGTTTCAATTGTTCAGAAATGAAGAGAACCAGTTACACTGGGAAATAACACTGGGAAATGAGTGTGGAGCACAACATAGCATTTCCACTCCTTCTGTTAGTCTGCTTGCATTTTTGTTTTCCTTCTCAGATTATTTTTACCTTATTTCTAAATCCAATTTTTCTTGTGCAGCAAAATAACTGTATAAATATGTATACATATATTGTATTTAACATATATTTCAACATATTTAGCATGCATTAGTCTACTTGCCATCTAGGGGAGGGGATGGGGGGGGGAGGAGGGGAAAAGTTGGAACAGAAGGTTATGCAAGGATCAATGTTGAAAAATTACCCATGCACATATTTCGTAAATAAAAAGGTATTAAATAATAATACTTACTAAAATAAAAAAGAAAGAAAAAATGAGTTCTTAGAGGTTACAAAGCAGACAAGGACTTGTACCTTAGGATTTCTATTTGATGTTCAGTTTTCATCCTAGTACTCTAGGGTAAAAATTTAGAATGTTTCATATTTTGAACTGTTGTTTGTGTCTCCTAATCACACATAAAATTCAAAAAGACATTTTAATGTATGAGAAAATGTCTTTTTTTCAAATTTAAATGTGTTCTCTTTGAAAACACAAGAATTGGAAATTTTACCATGTTGTCTTCAGAGTACATTATTCAACTTAAATGCAAGAAAGTTAAAAATGGTGAAGAGAAATTAGTGGAAGGGGGTGACCCTTCCACCAAACCACCTAATTTTCAGGTGATATGATCAAGACATGCAGAGGGCAAGTGACTTAGATTTAGAGCACAAGGTCGTGGTGAAATCAAGCTTAGAACCAGGTATCCTGATACTCCAGTGCTCCTTTTACAACCCAACAATTAATTAATGGAGAAATCCATATCTTTGGATGGTATCTTTGGATTATTTATAAGTATTCTATCATATTGATTTTGGGGGGGGCATTCCTGCCTCATTTTTTTATGTATTTCACCCAAGGAAAATTTCAAATAGGCTTACTCTGACAAAGCCTTATAAGCCAAAAAGCAAGTTTTGACCTCCATCCATTTCTGTCAGAATATTGGATACTTATCTAAGCCCATTTTATTCACTCAAAAACCCTCAATAATCCATATTTATCAATTTCTCCCAAACTGCTTTTGGTCTTTTTAAAACTATGTTTGCAGGGATTTAAAAAGAAAATCAATATTGAATAAAGAGATGGGTGTGTATGGGGGAGATATAAAGTGCAGTTTTGACTTCTTTCTACTTCCCAAAAAGTTTTTCAGCTTGTAGTGCTGTTTTCTAGTAGTAGCAAAACCAGCTCGTTTTATTTCCAAACCCGGCTTCTAACAGAGCAATTTGATTTTCTTTGTCCTTGAAACTATCTTCTCTCTTATACTGTAATGTTTCTCATCACTTTGCTTCTTCTATGAGAGGCTGAGTGAGCACCTGTAAAGAGTATCATAGAGATACAAGACACAGGGATAGATTGGACTTTAGATATCAATGTGAAAGAGATTTCTCAAATTCTTGTCAATTTATAAAATGAAAGTGTTGATCAATGAAATGCTAAAAATAATAACCAGCCTTCGCATGGAACTTAATATACAACATGATCTGATGTAATACACAAATTAATAATCTTGTGAGATAGGGGCAACTAGTTCTATTATTTGCATTTTGCAAATGAGGAAAGAGATCTCTGAGAGACCATCATTTGCTTGTGTCTCACTAACATTTATTTTTGCTGTCTCACAAAGTCATTAGTTTTCATTTGCCCTGTTTTAGTTGTTAATGTTTGGTTTTCTTCAGTTAGCTTTTGTATTTCTTTTTCCATTCGGTTCATTCAGTAGAATTTAAGGAGTTGTTTTCTTCAGTTTTTTTTTCCCCCTTTTCCAAGCTGTTGACTCTCTCATGCATACTTCTCATTTCCTTTCTCATTTTTTCTTCTATTTCTTTTATTTACCTTTTAGAGTCTTTTATGAACTTACAAGAAGCCTTTTTGAGCTTGAGAGCAATTCATATCACACTGAGTTAGTGTTTTGGTCTTCCCTATCACCTTCAGCTTCTTATGGTCAAGGTTCTTATCTGGTTCTTGGTCATTTTCTTTCCTTTTCTTTTAGTATTTCTTTTTTTTTTTTACTTTTATGATTGTTTTCTGTTCCTGGGGTAAAGGAGGGTTGTCTCAAACTTTCAAGGAAGCTTTTAGCCTTGGCTTTGAGCACAATGGCTCCTTGTGTTTGTAGTGGCGAATTTTGCCTGTACTTTTCAGGAAACAACCTGATTTCCCAGAGTTTTCCTTCTGAGTTGGGACTGGAAGCTGCCCCACTGATTTGCTCCTCTACTGAGCCAAGACTAAGTCTTTTACTTGCTGATTTGCTGTGATTAAGATAGTCTTGTCAGCTTTTCTAGACTCTGTCTAAGCTGGGGTAAATACCCTTTTCACCCAGTGAGACTGACCTTTCTTGAAGTTATTCCAATCTATCTTGAGCCTGGAAGATGGTTTCATTCCATCAGACTGTTCAGAAACTTAGTTTCATGTAGTTTTTGAGGGAAACAGAAGCATTCATTTTTGAAATAGAGATCTGAATCTAGGTCTTTCTGACATTTAGCTCTGTGCTATATAGAACTATAAAATGAAAGGAGCCCTGAGGGTAGAGTCAGGATGAGTTGAGTTCAAATTCTGCTTCATAAGCTTAAATCTCTGTAAAATACTGGACAAATCATTTAAACTTACTTTCCTCTGTTTCCTTATCTGGAAAACAAAAGGCTTATACTTTATGGCTTCCATCTCTAAATTGCTTATCCTCTCATAGTACCTTGGCAGGTTGTACTCATCATGTTTAGTCCTCAAATAAAGCATAGTTGGTTCATCTCTTTGAGCATTTGATCTGCTCTATCAATTGTAGCCTTATGTGCACCCTTCTGTGCCTGATGCTTTTCCCTTTATGAATCATTCTTGTCAAATAATCTGCCTATTGTTTCTTCACCAATAAAACAATTCTAGGAAAACTGTAAGACGTGAATTTCTGTAATCAAATTCTATGATTTCCATGCAGTCAAGCAAAAGAGTTAACCAATGGTTCTTCAGAACTGCATTGTTGTATTCTTTGACACAAAATGTCATTATGTATACATATACAAACATAAACACCTACACATATATATGAAATCTTTGCAATAGGCATACAATTAGTCAGTAAACTTTTATTACCTACTCTGTGCTAGATAGTGTTCTAAATGCTGGAGACAATGTTTAAAACAGCACAAAGGTGTCAACATCTTCAAAAAGATCACAATCTAATGGGGGAAGAAAAATAAAAAGAAGCTGAAAAATAGGTAGAAGGTTATATAGTATAGGATCCTTCTCACTCCTGTATTATATGGCTGATTAGATGCTTTGAGAAAATCGATAGAGATGCTGGATGAAAGTGATCTCCGGTTACCCATGTGCTGGGCAGAGATAGCCCATCCATCTCATCTAGCAGAGTTACATCTATATCCTAGGATCATAATGATCTGGGAAATTTCTGCCTTAATTTTCATGGGAATCTCGTTAGTCATTATTATAACCTTTCCATTTTAATGTAAGTTCTTATAGAGGGCAGGACTGTTTTGGTTTTTTTCCCTTTTCTTTGTCTCTCTAGAGTAAGGATTCTTACCCTGGGAATCTATGAGGTATATCCTATGAATTTTATGGGGGAAATGTGAATTTATGTCAATATAATGAAGTTTTAATCTGATGTATTTTATTTTATGCATTTAAATTGAAATGGATGTTACAAAAAATAATTATCAGATTTTTCTGTGTTTGTTTTGTTTTGTTTTTGGATGGAACCTGTGATTTTTACCAATAAAAAAGTAGATATCAGTAAGAAAGGTATTCCTAACAGCGCATATCAACACCTGTTATACAATTTATAGTGTTCCAAGAATTACCAACAGAGAATCGATCCATACTTTGTCACATCTCAGCTTCAGAGGCTGAATTGAGTGCACAAACATCAGCAAACAAAAAATCATGCCCCAACCCTCCCTCCCTCCACTTTCATTTTAGCTTATAGCCTTTTTAAGTTGAAGATTTACCATCAGTGCAGTAGCTGACCTTGATGCCATGTTCTTTCTCATTGAAGGCATTTGACAACATGTAGCAGAAAACACCGTGCTAAAAAGCACAAGGGCAATTACATAGCCTTGTTTCACCCCACTGGTGACTGGGAAAGTAGAGGAGCTGGGTCCATTGTCCAGAATACAGGTAGGCATGCCATTGTGAAATTAATGTACAGCACCACTGAACTTTTCTGGACAAGCAAATGTTTGTCATTATTGGAATGACAATAAGCATTTCAACTCACTGCAAAAAGTGCAACTGCACTAGGCTGGTCATACTGTTTAAATGCTAATTGTATATTTGCCAAAAAAAACAAAACAAACAAACAAACAAACAAACAAACAAAAAAAAAAAAAACAACCACACTCTTATGGAGAACTCACCCAGACCAAGTGTTCATGTAATGGTCAGAAAAACTGATAAAAGAACACTTGCAAGGTCTATCGAAAATTTCAGAATTGACTGCATGACATGAGGGACACTGGCCCAGGATGGCCCAGCATGATGTACCTTCATCAGAGAAGGTGCTGTACACCACGAGCAAAGCAGATTTTAATTAGTTCAGAAGAAATGAGAGTTAAAAGTTAGAGAAGCCACCCCAAATGTTTATATGAACAATTTGTGTCCAATCTATGATAGAACATTGTGACCTTGTATTGGTCTGATCATCCACAGTCAGACATACTGTCTCTTCATTCCAACATAGTGATGACATGTTGGCCCTCTTCATGAAAGAAGGATAACAAGCAACCAACCAATCAACCAATCGAACTACCTCCAGAAATACGAGATTAAACAACTAGTTCATTTTTGAGGAAGGATTTGAACCCAGATAGTCCTAATTTCAAAACTCACTCCTTAACTCTTATGTCTTTTGTAGTTAGTCTATACCTTTTCCATATTCATCCTAAAACAGTCTATTCCCTTTCTTTATTGGACCCTCTCAGAGATGGGTGTCTGGATTTTAATATTTTATAAATTTTAATAATTTAAAATTTCCCTTAATTTCTAATTATCTGTTTATATTTCCCTAAATATTTGATAAAAAACACATTTGTTGTTTTGTCATTTCATAGAATAGTGAGCTTTGTGGGAGGTAAGGATGGGTTCTTCCATAATAGTATATTGTATATAAAATTAGGACGTTGTAGACACAGTGAATTACTTGAATTCAAATAATCCTTTATTATTCTGTTTTCAAACATTTTCTCTGGATTAGGTAAAAGAGAGACAAAATTCTGTTAAAAAAAAAAAAAAACAACAACAAACAAACAAAAAACTGGGATAGGGTATTTTTGGCCAAGGGTTCCAAGGACAAATATATTTTCAAACATTGTTACTCGTGGATTAGAAAAGTTCCTTGTGCTCACTTTCAAAACCAGTCACTTATTGTATTATTTTCTCATTTCAATTCTTTCTGGGCCATGAGGCCCCATGGCATATCGTTTAAGGAAAGCGAAACCAGGTAAACACTTGATAACGACGTTTGCCGGGTTATAAGGCTGAAAATCCAAACAGCCAATCTCCAAGATGGTGAGGAGACAAGATTTCATTACAGCAGCTCCCTGTTGGACTGACACTGAAGAGGAAGACTGACTTTCTTTCAAAAGTCTATAGGGGATCAGAAATTAGACCCAGCTGCCCATTGGTCTATTCATATATAATACATATTATAAAGAACCTGATTTGTGCCATTTCTTTGCTATTAATTGCTGAAGATGCTCAATTCAAAATATACAACTATAGGTGGAAGGTAAAAGTTTATTGCTGCTTATAATTATTAGTTATTTCCAGAGTTACAAAAGAGATGAGCATGTGAAAGCTGGCCACTTACTAAGGAGATGGGATTTGTTGAAAGAGAAGTGATCTTCCAGAGAATGGGTGTTGAAAGTTAGGTTGCAGTCAGAATGATTGAGTTGATAAAAAGCCAGGACTTTCAAGTATTCTTGTAGTGTGGAGCCATTTGGCAGTCTGTTAAAGCCTAGGGATCTTTTCTCAGAAAAAGAAAATACCTAAGACAGACACAGAATGAAGGCTAATGAAAATAAGGATGTAAGATTTTGGTTTACCATTCAAATTACGGTTTTCCATTCCTGGTTAAGAATCCCAGTAGAGAAAGTACTGTTGTCAGACAAAAGAAAACAGATAACGTGGCAAAACAAAGAAATCAATTGTTTATGATCATATCTAGGTGTAGGTTTTGGTAGAAATGATTATTTCTCTCTTATGCTAATGGCCAGTTATGAAAATTAGGGAGACTTCAACTTTTCACTCTGTATTATTGCCTTGTTTAATCTCTCAAGAAGGGGTTGATAGGATTAACATTCTCCTCATTCTGGGTATTGCCACAGCACCCAATTAGGCCTGAGTTGGGGGATATAGAATCTTTGCTTAGATTGCCCAAGATGGAGGGGAGGGGAAGGGATGTGATCTGAGTTTAGGATAGTCTCCTTGGCCAAGATTGTCATGATGTCACTCTCAGCCCCTCATTAGAGTGAGCCCACTTCTCTTTGTAAAGTTCACCTCTTTTTGTTAACCAATAAAGTCAGTTGCCAATCTCAGGAACAGTTCTCTTCCAAAAGGCATTTAAGTGGTGAGCTTGCTGCCATCATTGTCTTTGTTCTAAAGTAGAAAACGCCAAATGGCCATCCTTTTATTAGTTAAACAAACAAACAAACAAAAACCTAGCATTACTTTAAAATGATTAAAGTACTCAGAAATTATATTTCTCGAACTTTTTAAACATTACAATAAGCATGATTTTGGGGGGGGGGGAGCAGACTGGAGCTAAAACTGCCAAGGGCTGCCAGAGCAACAAGGCAAGAGTACAAGGGGCAATTAAATTATAAAATAGATAGAGTGGTGAGCTCAGGATTAGGAAAACCTGATTCTGGGCAAGTCAATTTTCCTGTTTTCGTCATCTGTAAAATTATGGATAACAGTAGGATGCACTTCCCCGGGTTGTTTTGAGAATCAACTGACATAGTTGTAAAATTGTTGAACACATAATAAGGGCTTAGAGGAATATTGTTATTGTTGTGTTGCCCTTTCTGTTGTTATTGTGTTGTTATTACTGCGGTGGCTGCTGTTACTACTGTTGTTGTGATGGTGGTTATCTTGATCCGTGGCCCTACCACTTAGAGATGATAAGTATTTGGAGAACAATGGGGAAAAAATCAAGTAGTCCTACAATATTTCAACAGGTTCAAACATTTATGAAGAACTAATGTGTAAGTCACTGGGTCAGGTGTTGGAGACACAGATACAAAGAATGAACAAGCCTGCTTCTAAGGAGCTTACAAGTAAAACACATAAGTATAATGTTAATTATTGTGATTCAGTTATGTCTGACTCTTCTTGACTCCATTTGGAGTTTTCTCAGCAGAGATACAGGAATGGTTTCCCATGTCCTTTTCCAGCTTATTTACAAATGAGGATATTGATATTACCAGGGTGAAGTGCCTTGCCCAATAAGTGATCGAGGTCAGGTTTGACCTCAGGGAGTTGGATCTTTCTGACTCCAGGTCAAGTGTCCCATGCATTGTGCCCCAGTTCAGTTGCTAGTTATGAGAGTAAATAATGCAATCTGACTTTAGTTTTCTTATTTGTAAAATAACGGGTTCGTGTGAGACTCAGAATTCTTAAACTGTTAGATTTATCTCGGATCCCTTTGATGAAGCCTCTAACCATCCCCTATCCTTGAAGAATCTTAAAAGCATAAAATAAAATACAATAAATTAGAAAAGAAACTACTTATATTGCATGACAATTTTCAAAATTCTGATTTGTAAAAGACATGCTCTTGTGCTCTATATCTACAGCATAGTGAACTCTAAGAGGACAAGGAGGGAAGAGCTTTTCCTTGACTTTTTTTGGGTGAGGGTTACAGAAATATTGGAGCAAAAGTCTCCCCCTTCTCTTTTCCTCTCCAGAGAGGAGAGCAATTACTATATCTCAATCCCACTACAGGTTCTGAGGGGCTCAGGACACTTGGAGAAACTGAGCTGGTAGAGGAGACGTAATTCAATTTCAGAAGCTCAGGCTGTAGGATGCTCTTTGTGATTATGAGATAAACAGTTTATGCCGATCATGTGATTGAGCTTGAATTCTGAATTTGTGTCTGTGAGGAAAAAAGGAAAGATCAAGATCTTTCCCTAGACCAAGAGGATTTAAATGAGGAATTATGGTATGATTCTCTTGAAGAAGCTTCAACCCTGCCTAGAGAACAGATTATTGACAGGCCCACATCAACCCCCTCCCCAGGCCCATATGTAAATCTAACAATAAAATAAAATGGAAAGAAATTAAGAAGACAAATAGAATATTAGAAAAGGGGCAGCTTAGGTTGTAGTGAGCTGTCGTCTCTAGAAGCTGCTGGATCGCTCTCTGGGAAGAGATCTGCTGTGTCTACTCACTTCCTTTCCTGCAGAGAGCCCCGTCAAGCCCGATGCAATTCTGAGTCTTCTTCTTGTCTCTGGGAGTCCTCTCTTTTATTCTCCCAGAGATGGGCGTGGGATAATGCAAGGGCTTCTGGGAAGAACCACCCCAGCCAATGAGCTTGCCCCCTCTATCAAGTCAACCTGAGTTCTCACCTTGTAATTGTCCAGAAAACCTCAGTTCTCACTTAGTAATCCTAACATCTCCCCCTTTCTTTTGATTTAGAACATAGGACAGTCATGACCTTGAAACATAAATCCATCAATATGGGAAGTATTACAGATAATTACATAAATGACCTTGAAACATAAATCCATCAATATGGGAAGTATTACAGATAATTACATAAATTACATAAGCACATAGTAACATAGTAACGTAACACATGCTAGAAGTATATAACATAATCATAAATTGAAAATTTATAAATGTCCATAAGTCCATTGTCCATTAGTCTCATCTTGTGTGAGGAAGTCCAATGATTCCTGCTGGTTTTTAAAGTTCTTTAACAGTCTTCTTATTATCCATGCTCTTTCAGTGTCAGATGTTTCTTAGATCTTCTCCTTTATTTTGAGGCCTTTCTCTTTTTCTGTCTTTCTCTGATGGACAAGGCGAATATGACTTGTTGGCACCCATCTGATTCCTTCTCCTGCTGAAGAAATACAAGCAAACCCTCTCCCCCAGGCAGTTAACCTATCTGGTCCCTTCCATTCACCACTTTCTGGATCTCTCCACATCACCTGGCGATTATCTAAGGACAGTGGAGATGCTCGCACTGGACACTGCCCTTCTGGTGGGTTATAAAACCTGTCTGCCGGAGCCAGTGCATCTTTGTCAAAAATTAGAAAATTAATGGTATAGAGAACTAAATTTAGAAGTTCCCTAGGGCTACCTGTGGCTCCCCCTTTCTTTTGTTTTTGGAGGAGTGTCTTAATATCTCTGTTTCTTCTCTCTACTATTGCCTGCCCTTGAGGATTAAAGGGTATGCCCGTGGTATGTAAAATCTTATACTGTGCACAAAAGTGTGTAAAATGTTTGGACGTATATGCAGGTCCATTGTCTGTTTTTATTGCTTGTGGCACACCCATAATTGCAAAAGCTTGTATAAGGAATTCAGTGACCACTCGGGCTGTCTCTTTTGCTGCTGGCATTGCAAATGTGAATCCTGAAAAGGTGTCTACCACGACATGAATAAAAGATAGATGACCAAAAGATTTATAATGGGTCACATCCATTTGCCAGATTTCATTGGGTCTCAAACCACGAGGATTCTTCCCTGGAGGGAGTGTAGGAGCATGGAAAGGAAGACAAGCTGTACAGCTTTTTACTATGCTCCTAGCTTCCTCTCTTGTGATTCCAAATTGTAAACGTAAAGCTCGAGCAGCCTGATGATATTTAGAATGAGATTCTTGTGCTTCCTGAAATAAAGGACTACTGGCTAACATGGTTAGAAGGCTATCTGCCTTTGAATTTCCATCAAAAATGGGACCTGGAAGTCCACTATGTGAGTGGACATGCAAGATATAAATCTTGCCTGGATGTTTTCTCACTTGCTCTTGAAGTTCCTTAAAGAGCTGATAAATATTGGAGGCTGCAAATTTTATTTGGGCTGTGGCAATTCTTTGTACTACACCTACTGAATAGGCTGAATCAGTAATTATATTTACGTCTCCTGGATAATAAAATGGGGGTGTCTCATCTTATATTACTAACCGAAGGGTCATTTCATAATCATTGATCTTGGCCTTTTTCTTTGGGTGGGGGAAGGGAGTCTTAGTTTACAATTCTAAATATTGTTGGAGAAGTTTTTAAACAATTTTGTTAAACCATCAAAAGTATAGGGGAGACAGAGACAGAGAGAGATACAGAGAGACACAGAGGCAGAGACAGATAGAGATAGAGAGTGAAAGATACAGAGACAGAGAGGAGGACAGCCAGAGAGACTCCTGTGCAATGGATTATGAGGGAGAAAATTTGGGTTTCATTATTGCTTTAAACACTTGGTTAAGTATCTGAACTTCAGTTTTTTTATCCATAAAACCACTGTCTAAGTTTTTAAAGTGTCCTGTGTAGATAGTGCTCTGTATTTTGAGCCTTATCACCAGGCTTTTAGGCCCAGACAACTGTTTCTGTGACAAAAAGGATAAAACAATTAGTAGGTGTCTGCAGAGAGTAAGAAACAGCAAATAGTGTACCAATCATCTATAAGATGACCCAGGGAAATAGTCCAAGTAAGAATCAAGGTTTTAGGAACCAAATGACAGATTAAGGACAAATCAACACCATTGAAGATATTGAGTAGGGAAGCTTCAAATATATTCACTTATGAGCCAAAGAGTTAGCAAGTCTGAGTTCAGCATCAGAAACAAAGGGGCCTCCTCCCAATCTGTTGAACATAATATTGTGTATTGTGCACTATGTTCTGCATTCCAGATTAAAGTCTTCCCTGACTGGTCCCTAGCAAAAGGCTTTCTCCATGCTCTGAATAAACCACCAAGCAGCCTCTTCAAGTGGCGTATTCAGTTAGCCACCATGTTGCATTTTCAGACTACATCCTCCAAGCTCCCCTATAAGAGGATTCAAGCAACTCTTTCTTTTTAATTTCCCATTAACTTTAAATAAGTTCTAATCCAAAAAACAGGTGAAGTCTCATTTCCTTCTCTAGGTCTTAGTTTCTTCATTAGTAGAATGCTGGACTTGAAGCAGAAGAGGGATTCTTCAATAATTTGTATGTAAGGAATCCATTGAATGTCTAAAAGTCTAGAGAATGCTTTTTGGAATAAAATTTTTGGATGTATATAAGAAAATGTATAGGATCATCTATCTGACCATCTACCTCAAGGTCATGGAACAAGATTAGTAGCTCCTAGATGAAACTCATTTTTTATTAGATTATTTCTACTTTTTAAAAGAAAAAATAAAATTTTTAATTGACCACTCTTTGGTAATATTTACAACAAAGTTATAATATATAATTGCATATCATTATAATAACTATAAAGGACTTTTTGTTTGTTTGTTTTTGAAGGAATGGGTTGGGATAAAAAAAGAAAAACATGCAAAATAATTTTAAAAGATTACAGAAAACTACATAACATGGGTATTTGCTTCCCCATTTATACCTCTAGTTAAGAAAACAAAACAACCCCCAAATGCCTTCTCTCTGGGAAGAATATCCAGCAGACAGAGATATTATATGATTATGAAATGACCCTTCGGTTAGTAATATAAGATGAGACACCCCCATTTTCTTTCTTTTTTTTTTTTTTCTGAGGCTGGGGTTAATGACTTGCCCCAGGGTCACACAGCTAGGAAGTGTTAAATGTCTGAGACCAGATTTGAACTCGAGTCCTCCTGAATTTAAGACTGGTGCTCTATCCACTGTGCCACCTAGCTACCCCACCCCCATTTTCTGAAGTAGGAAATCCAAGTTTTTCTCTTTGAAACCAAGCCCAAAATATTTTGAAATTTGTTTGTATTACAATATATGTGTGTGTGCTAATAAAATTACTAAATTTATGTATTTCATTCTAGAGAAAGGATTTTTCCAATATAAAGATTGTAGATTCTATATTGGAAGGTATCTGCACACATGGTTCTCCAGAAAATGCTTATTGATAAAAAAAAAATGCAATAACTGACTTAAGGCAATAAAGATTAGAGGCATTGGCATTGAATGAGAGTACTTGGGTGATAAATTTGGCCCTAAATTTCTTGACAGCTAGGGCAGAAAAGGAAACACTTTGACTTACACGGATTTTCTTTTTTGACAATAGAAAGCAGACCCAATCATCTGTAGAAACAGCACTTTTTCTGGAACTAAGCATAAGCAAGACTTTATCATATGGGTCCTTCTATAAAGGTCATTAAGTCAAAATGAGAGTGGAACATATCTTTAATCATGGCAGATGCAGAAAGGTGTTCGGATGTACTCTATATAAGGCCTTAAACTATCGTGTTAATTTGTACCTGAATAAAGATATATCCACGAGGGCCTTTTTTTTCTAGGTAGAGCCATGGGGTTGATCCATGGCTGGATGATTCTCAGTCAATGGAAAACATTCAATCCTCAACTCATTTTGTCCAAAAAGAACAGGTGATTACAGTAGAATTAAGGGTGCCCTGATGCCGATTCCTCAACAGCCAGGGTTCAACATGATAATTAGAGGTGAAATAGGGTTGGACAGAGAAATACCAGTTAGGGAGCGGATTATTTCCTCCATTTCCTAAATGAAGAAACAGGCTCAGACATTCATTTGAGGATAGTCATTAGCTAAGTCTTTGAATACGAATCTTCCAATTAAAAGTTCAGTCTTCATTTGCTTTAAACCATGGTGTCTTTGTAAGAATTATTCTCAATTTTTGACCAAAAGAAACTGAGGCTCAGAGAAGCTAAATGTGTAAGGTGGGACAGCTACTCAATGTCAGTATATAAGTGGGTCACTATCCTAAATGCTAGGGATAAAAAAGAAAAGTCAAAGCAGTTCCTACCTTCAAGGATCTCTTGTTCTAATTGGGCAAATGACCCCTAAATAATGCAGTACACATAATATACATGACATCATATTCTATGTACGTATACACAAGTACATATATTATGTGGATACACACATGTAAATGTGCGTGGGAATGTGTGTATACATGTATCTAGACAAAAGTAGACAGAAAGTGGGACTTAAACTCTCATCTTTTGATTTCAAATCTAGTATTCCATTCTGCAGGCTTGGTGTACCTACCCAAGAGGAGAGTCGCTTAAGTAAATTGTACTGAGCATTTTTACTGAAATCATAAATTAGAAAGATTTCAGTGGGTATTATTATATAGGAAATTTGACAAAGCCCATTCTAACCTAAAAGCTTCTATCATTTGCCTTGTCTCAGGATACCAAATTTCCATTCTATTCAATCCCTTTTCAAGTTAAGTTCTTGTAGAATCATCAAAGATAGAAAGAGCTCAGAGATAATCTATTCCATCTATTTCACTTTATTTTATAGAGGCAATACATATATAATGGAGAGAGTACTAGTCTTTGAGTCAGGAAGAGCTGGGGTCAGAGCCTGTCTCAGATGCTTTGGAGTTGGGTGAGTATAAGAAAATCATTAAAACTCTCTGAAGTTTAATTTTGTCATTTGTAAAATGGGAATAACAGTATGTATAGGACCTGATTTATAGGGATAACATATCTTAAAATTATTTGTAAATATTAAAGTCATAAAAAAATGGTAGTTATTTGTTGACTATATTGTTAGCCTCAGATGTCAGTGAATTTCCTTCCATCTTTTCTTTCTTACTTACTTTCCCTTCTTCCTTCTTATTTTTCTCTTCTCTTCTTCCTTCCCTCCCTCCTTCCTTCTCCTCTCCATTTCTCTCCTTTCCTTTCCTCTTTCTCTCTCTCACTCTGTCTTCCTGTCTCTCTTTGTCTCTGTCTCTGCCTCTTTGTCTCTGTGTGTGTGTGTGTGTGTGTGTGTGTGTGTGTGTGTGTGTGTGTGTGTGTGTCTCAGCGCTAGGGCTTGCTGACTTAACGACCTTAAACAAATTATTTTTCTCTCCTGCCTCAATTTTCCTCTATGAAATAAGAGGCATGGGTTTGTTCATCCCAACCCCAGCACTCAAAGTTTCTAGCAAAGAGATAGCCAGAAATGGTGATAACAAATATTATTTCTCGTCCCATCTCATGTCACTATTCATTTTCAAAGACAATTCAGCTAAAAGTGTAAGCTGTTCTCCTCCACCTCCCTTCCTATAGGTGAGTCAGGGTCAGACATGGTGTACCCCAGCAGAAGGTTGGGTGGGTACATATGCTCCAAATCCTTTCGGGCTTGCAGTGATAGAGACACGTGATTTTTAAGGGGGAAAAATAGAAACAGATTACATGCACAATTCTGCAGGCTAGAAAGAGAGGGGAACAGGCCCCATTCATAGTGTCTTGATGTTGGTTTCTATTTTTTTTAAAAGAACATTCGACATCTTTCTACTTCATTGCAATCTGAGTCTGTTCTGGAGGCTGCGACGGAATTACTTGTTCAGCTCTCTCCTGGTGCTCTTTTTGCTTACTCAGGTGCCACTTATTGTATCTGGTTTTGAAATTCCTGGCTTAGACTTCCTTCCCATTTTAGCACATCAAGTGTTGAAAAAGTGAAATAAGAAGCTAAAGTTAGCATTTGGAGAATTAGTTGATTTACTATGAACAGGAACTATGCTCTGTAGAGATGGGATGATTTCAGATGTGGGCTGATGCTCAATCTAGGTTGAGACAACCGATTGTTGATTTTTCAGACTGAATAATTACACCAGAAAAATACATGGGTTGGTTTATTGTTTTATTGACTGTCTAGACTTAAACAATTAGCAAAGAAAAGATTAATAACACTAATTAAAATGGAAAGTATATAGTGACTTTTCAGCGAGCTGATTGTTAAATATTGCCCAGAACGTGACTGAATAATCAGTAGATATCAGCTTGTCCCATGGACTAAACTTTTGACAGGCTCTGAAATCTGCCACTGGCTTGGTGACCTAAATGTCAGTTATCTGTTTATTTCTGGCATGGATGAGAAGCCGCAAGCTACAAAATGATTAAAATTGAGCCTGTTGGTCCAAGAAAGTCCACATACACTAATGGGGGAAAGCATTCTTTTGAACTAGAGAGATGCTAGGTCATTTATTCCTCTCTGCGAAGATATATTTCTGTAAGCAAGAGGCTGTTTTAAAAAATTGAGCATTATTTTATTTTTCCATCAGCAAAAATCCAACTTCCCAGCTTGTCATACCCCAAGCAAGAATGAAAAGAAAAATCCCAGTTGCAAAAATATATAGTCAACTAAAACAAATTTCTGTTTTGGCCACATTCCATGCAATATGCTTGTATATATGTATGTGTGTACATATGTAACATATACAAATAAATGTGTTCAGATATGCAAATATATATATGATACAACTGTACATGTATGCACACATTACACACACACACACATATATATATATATACACACACATATACACACACACACTTGTTCATATTTATATGTCTATGTAGCTTTCACTCCGATTCACTTCTCCATCAGGTGGTGAGTACATATTTTATCATGAGTCCTTTGGAAATAAGAATGGTCATTGCATCTATCAGTCTTTTTTTAAGTTTTGCAAAATTGTTTATATTGACAATTTTGTCACTAATAATAATTATAGAAGTAAGCTATTCTCCTGGTTCTATTTACTTCACTCTAAATCAGTTCATTGAGATCTTTTAGGTTTCTCCAAAACAATCTCAGGATCATTTTTTATAGCACAATAATATTCTTTCTTTTCTGTATGCCATGATTTGTTCAGATAGAAATTGGCCGATGATCCTTTAAATTTGAATTCTTTGCTACTTCAAAATGAACTATCAATACATTTCCTTTTACATTATAAGAGTTTGTTTTGCCTAGGACAACAGCATCCCTTTAATTTTCCTTCTTTCTTTCCTTCCAATATTGTGTACCTGAATGGGGGTGTGTGTGTATACACACGCATGTGTATTTTTTCCCCCCTCCCTGGATGAAAATCAAGTTCAAGTGTCAGATCTTCCCTCTAATTCCTTCCTCTTCATTTGTATAGACTTCCAGTTGTCTGTGTGAAATTGATGTGAAATAATTTTCACTAACCTTCCTTTCTCTTTTCTTGCCCCTAGTATATTCTTTCTCTTTTAAAAAAAGATTTTTCCTTTAAGATAATCAAGAGATAATAGAACCACTCCCAAACCTTGTGTTTAATTAGATTGTGTCTTTGATCCTTGAAAATGCATGCTTCACAGGAGATTCATATATCTTCTCACCATAATGGAATGCAAACCATTTATCCTTATATTTATTTCCTTATGATTGTTCATTCATATTCATTTTTCCTGTTTCAATGAACTCATATACTTGAAATTTAGTGTTTCTATGCAACTCTGGTCTTTTCATCAGGAATGTTTAGAAGCTCTCTTTGGCATTAAAAATCTATTTCTTCCCTCGGCTTCTATTTTTATGCTCAGTTTTTGCTTATTAAGTTATTCTTGGCCCTAAGTCTATATCCTTTACCTTTGGGAAGATGCTATTCCAGGCTCTTTGCTCTTATATAGCAGTGGCTAATATTTCATGTGTGATACTGCATGTAGGTTGTTTGAATTTAAATTCTTTTGGCTAATTGCAGTAATTTTTCTTTGATCTGAAAACTTTTGGTTTTGGCTACAATATTCATGAGAGTTTCAATTTGACAGGTTTGTTTTACAAGGTTTTTCATATATCTATATATTATGTGTGTTTGCAATGATATATATGTGTGTGTGATATATATATATATATATATATATATATATATACACATATGTATATTCATACATATGTACACAAACTATAAAATATATGTGACTCTGGGCAAATCACAATCATTTTCCTCATCTGTAAAATGATCCAGAGAAAGAAATGACAACCTGCTCCAGAATCTTTGCCAAGAGAACCCAACTGGAATTAAGAACAGTCATATCTAAATGAAAAATAACTGAAAAACAACACTGTAAGAGGGATTATCAGCTTGACGAGGGTTTTAAAACCTTATTTAAACAACAAACCCCCTAAATATTAGAATGGACAAAATAGAAATTCATGACTCCATAAAACAGGAAAACTTAGAACAAATAGATAGTATACATATATTCATGCTTATAGGCACGTATGTATGCATATAAAGATATGTGTATATGCATGAATGTGTGCCTATATTTATGTTGCATGCACATAAGTGTGTGTAGGTATATTTATGTATTTTAATGTGCAGACATATCTACACAAAATTGTAATATTTTGTATACATATGTAATGTATACATTCGTGTGTATATATATTTATTATTGTGGGCATTTATACACACATATGCACACATTCATTATGTATGTGCATATATAATTTGATTATTTGCTTTCATATTTATTGCTGTTTCATGATATCATAAGCTTCTATTTGGACTATTCTAATTTTGGGGGATGTTATTTTGGCAAGGTGCCTCTTGTGTCAAACTATTGATTCCCTTTCCAATTTATAAATTTCAATTTGTTTCATTTTCTTTCTTCTAACACTTTTCATTTAATTTATAAAAAAATAAACTTAAAAACAAAAATAACAGTTGAAAATTTTTAAGAATAATTCTCTTCCCAGTTCTCATCTCTACCTCCTAACTTCCTTGGCTTCCTTTAAATCTAAGTTAAAAGTCAACATCCTGAAAGAAGTTTTGTCAGATCTCCCTGGATTCTGATCTTTTCCATTTGTTGATTATCTCCAGTTTATCAAGGAACTTAATTCTACATCTTTGTTTGCATATTAGGAAGCTCCTTAAAAGCAGGTATAATCTTTTATTTTATTTGTATTTTTGACTCCCAGTAAACACTGACTGGCTTGACTATCTCAGGATAAGATTCAAATTAGAAGATTACTAGGGTTTTTTTGTTTGTTTGTTTGTTTGTTTGTTTTATATTATTTTTCCTCCATTTGAAATCATTGGGGAAAATAATATTTGTATTATAGAATTAATTTGATAACTATCCTAGTTATCCTGTTGATTAAGAGGATATTTGCTAATTCTGAATTGAGAACTTTTAGCTCTATGGAGATTTGGGCACAGCAACTCTGTATTTTTCTTGACCAGAAAAGAATAATCATAATTATCTGCGCTAACTTTCTCGAGGATCTCTTTGGAGTCTGGAGTCTGAGATCAAGCTTGATCCCACTCTCACTAGAGTCTCTCTGGAGTCTGCTTATTTCAAGTCTTCTCAGCTCTTATATACCTTAGTACAATTACATCACTATAGTCCACTGAGCATGTGTCAACTGTAGAACCATACATCACCATACTAAATACTAAGTATATGTAAACTGGAGAACCATTATCTCATTAATCACACTGAGTAAATACTCTGTCGTAAGTATCCTTGTTTCAAATATACTTCTCCAGACTTTTGGCCCTCTATAATACAATATTGAGAAGGGCAAGTAAATCAATACTGGAACTGCTTTTTTGATGCTCATCTTTCACATTTAGATTGTCTAGATTTAGGATATTTAAAGAAGCTTAATCCAATCTAAGGGAGGGATGATCCTAGATCAACTCAATAATTTTTATTAAGCACCTACTGTGTACCAACCACTATGTTAGGTTCTTGGTGTTTAAAGAAAAGAACCAGAAGTTCAAATAGTTTAATAATAGTTGGGGCTTACATTCTAGTTCATTTTCAAGAGACCAACTCTGTCCACGTGCATCTCCAACCAAATGACCTTCACATACAAATTCATTATCTTAAGTCGATTTTTCATAAGCCCAAATTCTACTCACTAAACAATAATTTATTGAATCTATATTACTATGTGTTGGGTACTGGTGGACCATGTTCACCTTGCTAGGATAGTGTTTTTTAAGTCATGATTACACTTGGAAACTAGAATTTTAGAAAAGGCTGTAAAGCCATTTAAAAACATCTTCCCAATTATTCAGTAGCCTGCTTCAAATATCGATTGTATTTCCCTTTGTCGACCTCGAAGCTATTTTAAAGGAAGCACCATTTTATTTTGAGAGTCATATTAATAATCCACGCAATCCATCAGCCAAAACCCATCCAGCAGTTGTCAAGAGAACAAAGCCCAAGCTGATTCATTAACAGCAATGGAAATGGCTTTCATTTATACAGAGTTTTATGGTGATGGAGCACTTTACATGCTCAATCTCATAGGAGATGCAGAAAAAATCCTCTAAGAGAGATTCTTAATGTTTTATTATCCCCATTTTAAAGCATAAGAAGTTGAGGCTTAGACAGGGGATGATTTGTGAAAAGTCACTCAACTTATAAATTTGGACCAGGATCCAAACCCAGATTTTCAGAATCCAAGGCCTCTATGCTCTTTAAATGAGACCAGTTCATTTTAAAGGGGTCAAGGATGCAGGGAAATATTTATTGTCATTTTTTTTGTTTTTCTTTAAGCAGCATGACTTTAAAATGTTTCAATCAACAAGAACCCAAACTCAAGGTTTTTGTTTTGTTTCAATAGATAGTAGCAGCTATCTAATTTACTATATGCTCCATGGGGTAGTCTCAAGAAACAATTCATGAACTCTCCTCTAACTGCTGTTTGTATACTAGATCTTACCAAGGAATGAAATGAAGGTTATTTATTAGTCCAGGATACATCAACTGTTTTTCCAGGGAGTTGAATACCTTCCATCAAAACGAATGTGCAGATAAAATGTTCTGTCTCTTATATTTGGCTGTAGCTTGACATTTTAAAACACCCTTGGAAATTTCAGTTTGTGAGGACATCATTTTCGACGTATCTTGTGACAAGTCAATATGCATTGCTCCCTGACTGTTGGGGTTGTAACTTATACTCATCTTTCAGCTTAAAATTATAGACTTTCAAAATAGAGATGAAGGAACAATTAAACATATGATTTGACAGCAGCAAAAAGAATAATGTTTGGGAAACTAGCAAAACAAAACAAAACAAAAAAACAGCCGGTGGGGTGAGAAGGGGATAGTTGAGTTGTCATGCATTGCTTAGATCTGCCAGTTTCTTTTTCTATAAGTTAGATGGCTCCTTCTTAGGGAGCTTACTTCTATCTCTTGAAATGCTGTAAAGTTCTGAAGAAAGAATTTTCAAGGAGGCAATCTGATTTAGTGGAAAGAACACTGGTCTAGGAATTAGGACACCTGGAAGTCTACTGACCATCTCTCCGGGATGGAAATCTCTGACTGTTCACATCTTATACACTAATATGACTTCTTTCAAGTCCCAACTAAAATTCCATATTCTGGAAGAAACCTTTCTGGGAACCCATTAATGCTAATGCTTTTCCTCTGATATTATTTCTCATTAATTCTGTGCTTTTCTAGTTTATATGTAGCTGTTTGCATATTATCTTGCTCATTAAAATTTTGTTCCCTGAGAGAAACAAGTATTTTTACCTTTCTTTGTAACTCCAGGGCCTGGCACAAAGAAATAATAATTAAATGCTTGTTGACCTGACTTGTGGACAACTTAAATTTAATTCTGCAACAAACTAGTAGTATGGCCATGGGTCAGGCTATTTTTTATTGGATTCTACTTCCTCATTGGTAAAGTCAGATTAAGAATTAAGTAACTTTTTAGATCCCTTCTACCTTTTACTATGTTTAAACAATTGACTCTTTAGATTCAAAGAATGAAAATCCCTTGCCCACAATGACATTCTATGGTATTTACTACATTCTGAGGACTTCACAAAATCCAGTTTTCTATATTGTATTATGTCTCATATATTATAATCTAATTTCCATTACTACTTTACTCTATTTATCTACTAAATTAGTTTCTTTAGTTACTACAACTAATAAAATGATCTGCGTCATTTTGACTTGTTTGACTCAAATGATGAAACTTACACAAATCCTTTTTCTCTTTCATTTGAGAAAAGACATTGGGGAAACTGAAATGGTAAATGTAGGCAAAGCCTGGTGACTCTATTGGAGACTGAGTAAAACTTCGAATTAAAACAAAAATACCGTATTAAAAATAATCTCAATTAAATTCATTGTTTCATTTGGTCAAAATGATCAGGGCCCCTGGGTATGGTGACAATATCAAAAAGACTTACTCACCTGCCATATCTGACTCAATATCATCCATGATGAAAGATAGATGTATAAGTTAAGTAGAAATGAAAGAAATTAGAAATGAAACATGTTAAATATTTCATATTTTTCAAGCCACCTTTACTTATAACTTCTAATTTAGATGTTTCTTTCCTCCCTTTTTTTTAGGATGAGCAAATGTTATCAGGACCATTTTGTAGTTAATGCAACTATCTCAGAGAGATCATTTGATCTAACCTTTCTTCCTCCCCTAATGGATAGTAAAGTCTTTCTATAGCTGGATAGTAAAGTCTTTCTACAGCTGGATAGTACAGTCTTTCTATAGCTGGATAGTAAAGTCTTACAGCCTGTACTAAGGGATATTGAACAGAACTGGATAGCCCAATTTCCACCAAGTGTTGTCAGAGAATCTGAACTCGAATTCACATCTTTAGTTCTCTCTCCTAGGTGGTGTTCATGTTTTAGATATAAACCTTGCTCTATTACATTGCCCTGTACAAAAGCCATCTTATAGAAATATAATTAGGCAATCAGAAAATGGTTAAAAGATTAGCCTATAAGGCTAAAATTTGCCCATTAGATCTATCATTAGAACGACAATTAGTTGATAATTTCATAATTTGGAGAATATATTTTTTTTCATTTTCCTCTTTTTTCTCTTCCTTCTCTACAGAGAAAACACAAGGATCAAAGGACAAGTTACCAACTCCTATATGATACTTGATGTAGATCACAAAGAATTCCACAACCACAGCCCTAATTTATGATTGGATTTTTACATATCAGCAAAATTACAAATGGAAATGTTCAGAACAATTCCCAATGCGAAGAGAAGTTACACAAAAAGAAAGTGAGATTATAACATCATCCTCATCATCAGTTCATCAGGAGGAGGAGGGAGAGGAGGAGGAGAACGAGGAGGAGGAGTTTTTGTTGTTATTGGTGGTAGTAGTAGTAGTAGTTAGTAGTATAGACTCCAAGGTAAATCAGTCCATAATTTATCTATTTTGTTTTGTTTTAAGCAAGCCCGATACTGGATACAGAAATCCGATGGAGCAAAATGAAGGTTGATTATGCAATGACTGAGAAAAATTAAAGATCAGTAAATATAGACCTATTGATGCTGAGATGTTTACATATAGATCTTGCTCAAAAACATCCATGTGATCAGTTAATCTATTTTTAAAAGAAAAAGGATAATGGAGTCACTCCCATTCCGTGCTAATTATAAGCAAGTATATCAACTCAAGCTGAAAAAATGCATTGTATCCAATATTACTTTGCTATGAAGTTATCAATGTAAATCTTATTATCCTTACTTTGTAGCTAAAGAAAATGAAGCTTAGAGAGCTTAAAATTTTATGCCTTATTTAAATGTCTACAAAGTAGCCAAACCTGGAACAGCCAGCACCTAAATGATCTCATTTGCAATGCTCTGGTCTTTCTTCCGCAGCAGCCTGCCTCTCACTCTCCACCTGGTGGCACCATTCTCTGTGTCTGATGGCATCATATCCCATCTGTTGGCAAAATACTTGGGGGAAAAAAAAAAACCAAGCACCTTTTCTGAACCCTGATTTTGAAATTGCTATTGTTCAGTCATTTTGAGTAAGATCTGATTCTTTGTCACACCATGTGCGATTTTCTTGGCAAAGACACTGTGAGAAGAAACAGCTCATTTTACAGATTTTGTAGATTTTACTCAGTTTACAGAAAGTTTCCTCAGTTTACAGAAGAAACTGAGGAAATTGGGTTAAATGATTTGGCCAGCATTGCACAGCTGGTAAGGTCAGATTTGAACTCAAGAATAAATCTTAGTAACTCATCCAGGGCCATTGTTTAATCCACTATGCCATCTAGCTGCTCAATATGTTGCAAATAAAAACTATAAAGATCCAATTTCATAACTTAGTTCCCTGTGTTGCCTATGGCAAGATCTGGGGAAAGATGAAACAAAGCCATGATGTCGGCATTAACTCAGGGTTTCATTAGCAAAATGCTTTCAATTTATAGCCCCATAATTGCAAAGTGATCCATTGTTATCCATTCAACATCATAACTTTCTTCAGTGTGGCTTTCAGATTTCACACATCGGCATAAGAAATTAAATGGGAATGCAAAGGTCAGCAGACAACAGAGCCTATGACCACATACTTAGCCTAAATTTTACAATCATATACTATAAACACCCTGTAAAAAACAAGACTCTGGTTTCCTTTCTGCTACAAAGGGAAGATCAAAAAGTTTTATGAGGATTTTCCAGATTGTGGGGAAGGGATAACTACAGTTCTTAGAGGATAAGAAGGGCTAAAGAAGAGACACTCAACTGACATCAGATATAGAGGAGATCTTCATAAAAGTCCCAGAAATCCTTTTTTGCCAGGGAGCTATCATAGAGACTGGCTCTTATTTTCGATCTGTGTTTTTCTCATAGTTGTTAGCACAGACTACATTGGTTCAAAAGTCATTGTTGAGTCTAAGTTGAAACAAGGTTTAAAAGACCCCAGAATTCCAGATTTACAGGTCCCCACTGGGGAGAAAAACTACTTAAAATAACACTGTTACACTTAAACATTAATCCCAGCTTTTTTACCAACTAGCTTTATGATTTCATAGACTAAACGTAAAGCATTCTGAACAATATATGTTGGATATATATTACATATATATATATATATATATATATGAACTATTATATGTTTGTTAAATATAGCCAGATAGATCAATTATTTAAGTTGTACCACAAAGAATCAGACATGACTGAAAATGTAAAAACAACAACAATTTGCAGTCAATGCTCAGAAAAGGTCCTTATTTTTTCTATTATATATAAACACACAACTATTTGTATATGCACATATTTATATGTGTGTATGAATATGAATGTATGTATATTTATTTAATAATGTTTTATATACATACACACACACAAATCAGACACAGAGGAAATCTTAATAAAAAGTCCCAGAGGTCCTTTTTGCTATATAGACTAGCTCTTTCTAGTCTGGGAGGACCTGCCAGTGTTTACACACTTCTGGCATATCCCATACTCTTTATTAAATTATCTTTTAAGACATGGACTAGATTTAAAAGATGATTTGTTTCCTTTTAGGGAAGGGAGACTTGTAGCAGGCACTTAATAAAAAGAATGAATGTACTATTTATCTGCTGCTTGTAAAACATTTTAGGAAGTACTAAGGAGACTAAATATTAATATTAAAATAACTGGATTTGGTCTAGAAAAACTTGAGTTAAAATCCACTAGAATGTAAGCTCCTTGAGAGTAGTTAGTGCCCATTCTTTGAGATTCTCTTTGTCTTCTTAATTGTCAGAGTTGCTTAAAAACCATCTATTGAATTGTACTGAAATTCTAAGTCCAGTTATATTGGATCTGAATTTGCATGTCTCATCTAAAACACGAGCACCAGTATCTCTCAAGGTCCTCATCATGTCCTGTAACCTTTTTTTTTTCCCTTCCTGAAGCAATTGGGGTTAAGTGACTTGCCCAGAGTCACACACTTAGGAAGTGTTAAGTGTCTGAGACCAGATTTGAATTCAGGTCCTCCTGACTTTAGGGCTGATGCTCTATCTACTGTGCAATCTAGTTGTCCATGTCCTATAATCTTAAGATACCCAGCTGTAGAATAATATCAGTTTTCTTTCTATACCTTTCTATAGCATTTTTATAGCATAAAAATAAAAAATATATACAAACACACACACACACAACCAAATAGAACAGTTCTCTAGATCTTTGTGACCTAGAACCCCTATGAGTTATTGTTCTCTCTTCTGTAATAAAGGTGTGGGGCATATGGTATCTGAAAACCATTCAAGATCCAAACCTTGATCCATGATCCAGTCTGGATAACAGTTAGTTTGAAGAAAACCAAACCCTTGGAAAATGACTCATAACAAAACATTCCTAAGCTACTGTTTTGAATGTCACCTCTATTTGAGGGTGGAGACTAGAATAATGTTCAGCAGCAACATTTGGCTAATTCAGCTTATGTTTTTAGTGTGAACACATGTTATTTTTAAAATTCAACCTTCAGAGATATGCTTTTTTTCAAAAGCCCAATAATATCTAGGCATAATTGAATAGAGGAGTGTAAATTAATTCCCCACCTTTCAGTTCTCATTTCCTGACCTTTATCAAAGTACACATTTTTTTGGTAAGGAAAAAAAATCCAAATATGGAGAACTAAGGAAAAAAAGAGGAAATTGACAAATGAACAAAAGGAGGAAACCTTCATCTGATCATAAAACGATGATTAATTACATGATTAAATAACCTGTGCAAAACTGTGTTATAATAAAGAAAAATAAAAAAATCCTCAGAAAGGATTCCCAAGGGCTTTGTTTTAATCAAAGCATTTGTGGTTCTGTGAAAGAAGAAAAGAGAGCCCAGGGAAAGATTGGAAACAAAGATACCCCAAGGCCAGAACCCCAAGTGGTTTGGTTAAAACTAAGTTTTGATGTATAGATTTTTGTATATTACATCTAATTAGTCAGATTTTGAGCTAGTGAGCTCATGGCAAAATAAGTTGAGCTCTGAGACATTTCCTTGCACATCCAAGAGATTAGCTCCAGGGTCAACACAGGAAAAGAAATTTTGAATTTTAGCTATAATTTAGTATTTAGATAATTTTATCACCACTAAAACAGTGACTGTCAAAATTTTAGGCTTTATCTCTTACTCTAATTCCAGCCATGGTTTTAGTTGTGAATAGGCAGTGTGATATACTAGAAAGGCCTCTGTATTGAGAACCAAATGCGAAGGGTTCAAATCCTATCTGATCCTGCTACTTGCTTTCTATTTCAAGTCAGGCAACACTTGTCTGGTACTCAGTTTCCGTATATATATATATATATATATATATATATATATATATATATATATATATATATATACACACACATATATATATATATATACACACACACACACATATATATATATATATATATATATACACACACACACACATATATATATATATATACACACACATATATATATACACACACATATATATATATATACACATATATTTATATTTATATATATATATATATATTTATATGTGTGTATGTGTGTATGTGTGTATGTGTGTGTGTGTGTGTGTGTGTGTGTGTGTGTGTGTGTAAATAATGAGAAGATTGGACTAATTTCATTTGGACAAGAATTCATTGATCATTATTGAATATTTTCAGAGAGAGAGGAACAAGGAGCCTTGTTTTCATAAACCTTGAAGTCTAGTAGGTGAAAATAATATTCAAATAACTAAAATATACAATAATATCTGAAAACTGAAGAGAGTACAAAATATTATAAGAGCTAGGAGTAGAGAAGGTGATTAGAAGGATAAAGGAAATGGTGAAGTTATATTTAAGTTTGACTTTAAAAATGCTCCAGAATTTCTTTATATATTAATGGGGTTTTTTTCGAGCTGAAATTTTATATAAGATTTTTACTTCATCATCCCCTACCCTAGGGAGTTCATCCAAAATTCCTAGACTGAATAAAACAAGAATTTTTAAAACACAAATACGTAATGATTTGTATAATAAATGAAAATGATAGTTTAAAAAGATAAAATAAACAAAAGCTATAGAAGAAAACATCAAAAAGATCCTTTTTTGAATCAACAAATTAGAATGAGGAGTATAAAATATTAAGCAAAAAGAAAATTCCTGAAAATGACTAGACTGGATCAAAGAGAAGCTAATGATTCAATGAGAAAATAAGAACTATTAAAACCAAATCAAAAGACTGAATAAAAATGAAATATATAGTATTTCATACCAAAAATAAAATACACAGAAACATCTAAAAGAGCTAATTTAAGAATCAAATAGAAATCATAAAGCTGCCCAAATTTCTTAGATCCAAAAATATGTGAAAATAGAACACACCAGCCACTGAATGCATGAACTCTCTACATAAAAATTCCCAGAAATATTATAACCCAAATCTAGAACTTTTAGGGTGTGTTTATGGGTATGTTTGTGTCTGTGTTCTACGCGTATTGTTCTACATATGTATGTCAATATCTAGAAGTCCATAAGAAAGAATTCAATTATCAAGATTTCATAGTCAGGAACACACATGACTTAGTAGCTATTATCATTAAGGAATGAAGTCCTTGGAATATGCTATTTCAGAAGGTAAAATGTATAAATTATTCTAAGGAAAGAAGAGCATACTAAAAATAAAAATGGTGATAAGGAAGGTACTCCAAAGGAGGTACAGATTATGCAAAAACACAAAAATGTAGAGTTTGAGAAGCAACGGTAGTGTAGTATGTCTGGCAAGTATAATGTGTAAAAGTGACTTGAAATAAGGCAAGGAAGGTAGCATGTAGAAAGATTGTGAAGGGATGATGATGTTCTAGATAATGGCAATAATATTTCTTTATTGCCTAACTGCTAAAAGCATTTTCTTATGCCCCTATCAAATTATATCTTCTGTGATACTTACCTGTGACTATGTTTAACACTCTCCAGAAAAATATCAATTCCTTAAGGGCAGGATTTGTTGCATTGTTTGGTTACGTATCATCAATATTAAATATAATACATTGGGTTTTCTTTTGGTTTTGTTTTGTTTTGCTTTGTTTTCATTGAGTCTTGTAGAATACAAAGTAAAAAGGGATACATAGGCAAGGGAAAAGTAAGCAGAGGCTTTTGTAGTCTCTCTCTCTCTCTGATTCTGACTCTTAACATAAGGACAATGTAGCCCCATAAAGAGTGCAACCTTTTTTCAAATCCTTAATTTTTCCAGATCAAAAGGAGTGTATCTTCTCCTTTGGTGATCTGAAGAGTCAAGCTCTTCAATCACAGGGTATGTATTTATTAAATCAAATATATCCTGTCCTATTTTAGCCTTAATTAATGTATTTTGTAATCTCATCACAGGCTGCTTCATAGGTGGTGCAGATTGTGTTACTGCCCCTTCCTCTCCTCCTTCTCCTTCCACCCATGAAGGGTTAATTGAGGGAAAAAGGTCAGGGCATGGGGAATGTCCTAATAATGTCTCCTGCTGTGAAGAACCATACTTAGAATTGTACTTAAATCCATTCTTATCTGATTCTTCATCCTTTTCACCTAGTTTACCTGGATCTTCCCTTTCCTCTTTCTTCTTTTTACTTATTCTATAATTTATATAATTTCCTAAAGCCAATTGTATTAAATTATATGTATAAAGTGTATCTTTGGAAATTGAGTCAGGTCCATGATCATTGTAGAACTGACATAGTTGCTCTCCTACTAATTTCCACTCTTCTTGATCCAATTCTTTCTCCTTAGAGAACCAAGGAGATGTGCACTGTACAGTTTCTAAAAGTTCAGTGATCTTCTCCAAAATTATAATCAATCCTTAGCTTTTCATAAATCTGAAAATGCTCTCTAGACATTTTCCTTGAATTGAAAAAGAAGACTGTTTTCTAAACATCTCTCCCATTTTAGCTGAAATACTACTTTAGCCCTTTAACAAAGTTTCCTTGTCTATTTTTGTACTCACCCTAATTTCTGGGTCACAGATGACCCACGTTCTGGCACCAAAATGTAATGTTCTCTCTAAAATGTCATCTTCTCTTGTTGGGTTTTCTTGGGGTATTTTCACTTCAGTAATCACCACAAATGCAGCCAGGTGTTAAATTCCACATCCTTTATTGTCTCCTTCAAAGTCCTATCTCCTTCACTTGGGGTCTGCTAGTTTTCTGGAGGCCTTCTGGATCTTGGTTTCAGTGAAGAAGGGAAGGAGGAGAGCCTGCCACCACTTCTCTGTCTTCCCTAGTTCTTATTCTGGCTGAGTTTGTCCAAGCTTATTTCCTCTTATTTAAAAAACTGTTTTGAAGCATAGTTTTAAGGAAAGTGCTTCTTAAAATAAAGCACTCACCTAGAAGGTGTAATCATCCTCCAAAAAACTCTTTGTCAGTTCTCCTACCTTCTTCAGTGATTTTATCACTAAGATCATGTTTTCTTCCCCCACCTAAAAACTTCCCTTGATATCATCTTTGAGTATTTCAAGAGGTATAATCTTCACTCTTCTGCCAAAAATGACTCTTTATAAAAATTATAATTTCTCTTTATTCTTTTTATTAGTGTAAGTTTCAGACTTCAAGGAAAAGTTTATTCTTTCATCTATTTTTCTACTTTTCTTCTTCACTCACACTAATTCTGTTTTCTCATCTCATCATGATCTCTGTTCCCATGATCTTTCTTTACTGTCTTAGTCAACTCCCAGCCTTTGTTCACTTGTTTCCAAATGCATAAATGCAGCACTGATATAATGGATGACAATTAATAATAATAATAAATAATAATAATAAAATTACATCAATTCCTGCTTCTATCTAAAAATATTTCTTATATCCATCCTCTCCTTTCTTTCTGTGCTGCAACCTACCAAACAAATATCATTCTTGGCAAACACCTGAAATGTTGATGTAATAGTGAAATGGGTTTTATCCATTCTGGAGAACAATGTGGAATTATGTGTAAAGAGCTACAAAACTGTTTTTACTCTTATCCAGCAATACTTTTCCTAAGTCTGATGGCAAAGATCCAGAGGTTGAGAGAATACCCAACAATTGGGGAATGATTGAAATAGTTATGGCAAATGATTGTGATGGAATAATATTATGCTATAAGAGATGACAAAAGGTAGGGTTTCAGAAAAAAAAATATGGAAGAAAGAAAAATTTTGTGGAAGATCTCTATAAACAGATGGGAAATGGAGTGCATAGAACCAGGAGATCATTGTTCATAGTAATAGTGGAATTGTTATCATGACCAACTGTGAAAAACTTAGCTACTCTGATGAATATGGTGATCCAAGAAATTTCAAAGGACTTATGATGAAAAATTATATCTATTTCCAGAAAAATAAAATTAAACTCTGAAAATAAATTGAGGTATATTTTTTTTTTTTTGTATGACATGACTAATATGGATTCTTTGCATGATTTTGATGTATAATTGGTGTTGTTCATTTCAGTAAGCAGGGGAAAGGGTGGTACGGAAGTTGAGAATTTGAAACTCAAAATATAAAAAAAAATTGAAATATTTTTAAATAGACAAAATTCAAAATATTTTAGTAAAAGTAATCTAGTGAAGTTTTATTGAATGTGCAAAGATCTATTACTACAAAAAAAGAACATGTATGAGTTAGAAGATAAAATTTGAAACTCCTCAACCTGATACTCCTAATCATCCATAATATAGCCATGTGATCCAATAAAGCTTTTTGTTTTATATTCTCAATATTAGCAAATCTTTGTACTTGGAGGATAGCTGGAAATAGCTAAAATTCATTTAGAATGACATCTTATAAATACCTTTGGTGATTAAACAAGTAACATCTTCCTAGATCAACATCATAATTCAATCTCATCATTATGTAAACTTTGTGCCTGCAAAGTTTACATAATGATGAGATTGAATTGTTAGGGGTGACAGCACAAGGGGTTATTAGATACATGACTTCTGGGTTTTTTCCTAAAAAGGAGTAAAAAAAGTATCAGGATCAAAATAAAAATTCTTCAAGATGAATTTCTAGCCCAAATAGATATCATTAATAATATTTATATAGTCCTATAAGTTTTATAAAGAATTTTCTGAAAGTTCTAATTGAGATATTGACAATTGTTGACTATCGATAATGTTGGTAACTACTGATAATAATTTAAAACAACAATGATGAAAACAGTCCCAAAACAACAAAAATCAGGATGCTGTCTATTCAATCAAAATCAAATAGCTACTGTCATGACAAAGGGTCAGAGAGTGTCTCTATAGGATTCCACACATTGCATTTGACTAGTGACACAATGCTTAATATGACACTAAACCTAGAATTAGATGAAGAACTGTCTTGTTTATTAACATTTGGTTCTCTGAGAGAAATTATGATTGGTTTTAACTTTCTTTTTACTTTTTGTCTTATTTTATTTTAAAATTATTATTCGTTCCCAAAAGTACCCTTAGTCTCTTGGAGAAATCAAGGTATTATAGTCACTCTAAGAGCCTCAGTCAATTTCTAGACACAAGCTTTCATCCAGATACAAGTCCATATCCAGGATTCTTTTTGACTTTATATGATGATTTACTAGTAAATTTAAAAAATTGGATGACCAAGTTCTGGTCTGATTATCAATAAGAAATATATTTCATTCATGCCTTCCAATTGTCATATCTGACTGGATGACTCTTTAAGATATTTTAATTTTGCTTACTTACTCAATGGAAACTTGAAGGTATACATTTTTTCATCCTTCATCCTATGACCTAGTGTCTCACATATTGCGTAAGCTCATTGAAGCAGGAAGATGACTGTATGAAATCCAACAATTCCACTTATGAATTCCATCTGTGCTCTCTTCCCTTGTAATCTTGAACAAGTAACTTCCTGTGTAAAGTTCTCAGTTTCTGAATTTGTGAACTAGGGATTGAACTCAATTCCTTCCTTATGTAAATTATATGATTATAGAAAATGCTTAGTAAAGTATTCCGTTGTTGTTTTTTTTTTATGGATAACAGGTGTATTAGGATAGATAGCTCCTTCAAATTGATTTGTGGTCTTGTCTTTTGAAAAGAAGACAAGAATTTCTCTTTTGGGATTCAGCTAGAGTAATGTTATCTCCTTTTATGAGGTATTTCCTGGTCTTCCTCCATTGTTAATTCTGTCACTACAGACAAATAATTAAAATTTTAAAAAATAGATTACATTTAATTTATATTTTTTGCATACATTCATCTCTGTACATGTAATGCTCCAATTACAAGACAATGAGAGCTCCTGAAGAATGTAGACAACTTCTCTTTCTTTGTATAATCAGCACTTAGATTATATTGCGTTGCCTTGATTTGATGTGTCTTGTCGGGCACTGTGCTAGGTGCAAAATAAATGCTTATTTAGTTGTATTTTTTAATATATAAAGAGGTATTTCAAGAAAAAAACAAACAAATAAAATATTTGAATTGGAAGGAAACTTTCAGATCATTTATTCCAACTTTTTTCTCCATATGGTAATTTTAAAAATAGTATCTCTCAGAGAGGGGAATTTGTCTTCCCATTAACATATATATTAGATATTATTTCATTTGTTTCATTTTTGTGCCTAGCCCTTAGCATAGTACTTGGCACATGGTAGGTAATTAACTATACTTGCTGATTGATTGAGAAATGCCTATGCTAGCTTTATTTTGAACATGTTGATGCTGCTACATTCTTAATAAAAGGAAACCATTCTACTTTAGAATTTGGAAATGATTTTTTTAAGTTAGATGGAAATATATCATCTTATAACTTCTACCCATTCATTCTTGTTCTTCTATCTGAAGAGAAATAGAATAAATCTTCCCCTTTCTGCATGGTAGACCTTACAATATTTGAAGATAACTATTGTGTTCTCTCTCAGCGTTCTCTTCCCTGAGCTCTAAACAATCCAATCAGCTCTTCGCTGAACATCATGGTTTCTAGATCACCTAGGTCTCTCTTCTTGGGTATTATTCTTGTTAGGCCCAAGAATCAGCAGCGTAAACCCAGTGCAATCCCAAGTACAAAATACTCCAAACTGCACAGCAGGTCTGCTATTTGCTTTGCCAGTTTTTTCACTTAACATTCATAAGCACCAAAAGCAAGGCTGTCAGCCGCCACATCGTTGAGCTCAAAGGTCAACAAGAAATAGCATTCACAAGGAGCGTGTCAAAATGGTCTTTTTAGTCTTGGCATAATTGCTTGCATAAGTATTGTATATTACATTATCTTTCCTTGATGAGCCCAACATCGCTGCCAGGACTGCCTTTTAAAAATTCCTTTCTGCAGATTTGCCACTTGCGTGATTTGCTTTTTGTTGAGTACCATCGAAATGCTTCCATTTGTGAGGTTTTAACGTACAGGTAATCTTCCTCATCAGCATTTCAGCAAGTGCTGAGGGGAAGACATTTCATAATTTGGAAGTCTAGGTGGGAATTTTTGTCGTCTACTTAGTATTCTTTGGAAAAAAGTATACCATGTCTGAGCCAGAAGAAACCTTAGACTAGAGAATGTCAGGACAAGAAGAAGATAAGATACCTCATTAGATATCTTCATACCAACTGCTTTATTTTTGAATGGGAAAGTTGAAATTTCAAAGGAAGACAAGTTACTTGACCAAGATAGCACAATTATTTGCCTTGGATCATGGGATAAAAAAGGCAGAAAGTAAATCTATCAACATTTATTTGTAAATGTTATAAAAGTTTTTGCTCTCGCATGTCTTTTTAGTAATAGTGACAAGTGGAAATTTCTATAGCCCTTAATGTTTTATAAATAAATACAAAGGTGATTTCATTGGATTCTTATAATCCTATTATATTAATATCATCGTATTATTATGCCAATAGACAGGAGACCCTTAGCAAGTCAACAAACTCCAGTGTACCTCAGTTTCCTCATTTAAGAACTGAGTACTTTGGACGTGATGTCTTCTAAGGTTCCTTATAGCTGCTGCTGATATGATCCTCTATTCCCTGTCCCAGCCAATTGACTGTAACAGTTTATTTGGAAACATTAATGTATGAATGTACTATCACATACATGTTTCACCTACATTCAACAACACATATATTGAATGTAGGTGAGACATATATGTTATAATATAGTAATATATTAACATATTTATACACAATATACCTGTATCTATCTAGAAGCATATATATATATATATATATATATATATATATATATATATATATATATATATATATATACCAATAATGGTAAAAACTAATTTGATTGCAGTTGGATTGAATATATACAGAGAGGGCAAATGGAATATTTTATTTTAAGATATTGTAAGCAATATTCATCATCATATATTTTGAAGTTTACAGTAGAAACTATATTATGAAAAGAAAGAAAAATGCCATATAAATCATTGTATAAAGCATTAGGTTTGTATAAAACTAAATGAATATCAATGATGATGATGACAATGATTGAACTACATACTTTGGATTGGAGAGGGTAGGGCACGAGAAGCATATGTATTACGTTCCAAGAGTAGGAGAATCTTCTAAAGGAGGATGGGATTTCACTGTGCTTGCCCATAGAAAGAAGATACAAAGGGGGTGATTTCAGGCTAATGTGGGAAAGAACATCCTAGAAATAATCACCATTTGGGCTTTTAATAAGCTAATCCAAGAAGGAGGGAGTCAAGTTCCCCATTGTTGGAGAACTTCAACCACATTCTAACTTTCCTTTCCATTGGGATGTTTAAAGAGATGAATATTTGAGCTAAGAGGTAAACTGAATTACCTCTATGATATTAATTAACACAAAGATTCTGTGATCCCATAAGAAGAAATAAAGGGAATGAAAGTGCTTGATGAAAGGAATATAGAAATATTCCTTCTTATCATCTTAACTATTAATTCCATCATTACAGTTTTCTACTGGAGAACCATTATGACAGTGTTGGAATTCATAGGAGAGCTGCTGGAATACATGGGAGGCACCTGCCAGTAGCCACTGGAGATCCAAGTCAGAATGGATCTCCTCTTGTGAGAGGATAATACAAGGAAAATGGAGGCAGTTGCTGTTCTCTGACCTCTCTTACTCAGAGGCCGTTGCATCGTGTGATCTCTCTCCTCTTCTCTCTGCTTCCAATTTATTTCATTCCTAGTCCAAAACACCTGTGTCAGCAAAGGCTGCCCTGCAACTCCTTCAGATGCTATGATCCACAGCTGTGGAGGCTCTCGGAGAACCGACCTGCCCCTTAACAATTCCCCATTTTTTTGTGTGTGTTATTTTCCATGCACAGTGAGGAATGCAAGCAGCACTATCATCTATGGATGGTTGTAGCAGATGCCAATCTTATCATGGGGGCAAACTTTCAACCAGAGAAGTGGGTAGTCAAAACAGGCATTTAAGTCTCTCATCTGTCTCCTAGCTCGGCCCTTTAATGTAACTGGCCCATTTAATTACCCTGACTAAAAATATCTTACCAGGGCTCTTCTTCCTTAACTCTGGAAGGATCCTTCTCAGGAACAGCTTTAGTTCTTCTTATCTTCTACCCCACATTCAGGTGCCATATGTGCCACATTGGAGAGCTGCTGGAAACATGGGAACCATGTGACAGTGGCTCACTGTCCAGAATGGATCTCCTCTTGTGAGAGGATGTACAAGGAGACTGAGAGGCAGTTGCTGTTCTTTGACCTCTCTGACTGAGAGGTTGCTTTGTTTGACCTCTCTCCTCTTCCCTCTGCCTCCAACTTCTCATTGTTAGTCCCAAACCCCTGTGTCAGCAAAGGCTGTTCTGCAGCTCCTTCCATTGTTATGATCCACAGCTGTGGAGGCTCTCGGAGTATTGACCTGCCCCTTAACAATACCAAATGTATTTTATTTAAAGGAAAGGGACTGCTTCTATTTTATTTTATCATCTCTAGGGCATATCACGGTGACTATGAAATGATAGAAATTTAATAAATGCCTACTGATAGATTAATGCAGTTGACTCTAGGTTCTTGGAAATCATGCCATGAGAGCACTAGATCTCGCAGGTCCCACCCAACTCAAAAATTAAGAGTACAACAGTAGATGATGTGATTTATCCACAGCCCAGTCTCTCTCAGTTCAGAATCTTCATTTATGAAGATTGTTGTTGCTGCTGTTGTTAATGTTGTTTTTACAGACATGAAATCTTATAAAAGCCATCTACTGATGCCATATTCAATTTTAATTTGCATCAATGAAGAAGATATCCTCAACAATTGAAATCAAAGCTCTTTTGAAATGTTATTATTGTTAATCTCATAAGACAAATAAAATAGAAAGTAATCCAATATACGATTGTGATCAAGTGATGAGCAGAATCTGGCAACTGATCAAAACGTTTAATATAGGCTCACTGAGCTGATCTGATAGATAAGTTTTTAATCTTAGCAAGTTACCATTAGCTTAAATATGATTGAAAAGCAATGGGACAGAAACATATAATTAAGTCTCTGGTATGCGGGACTACAGACCTAGTTTTCATTCACAAGTAGATTTAGGATAGAGTGTTCTGTAATCATTCAATAAAAAGAGTTTAGATAATAATGTTTAGGAAAGATGGAAAGATGGGAATCTGAGAATTGGAGTGACTGTTGTGGTTGTCCAATTCTTTGTGATCCCATTTTTTGGTTTTCTTGGTAAAGGTACAAGAGCAGTTTTCCACTTCCTTCATCAGCTCACTTTAGAGATAAAGAACTGAGGAAAACAGATTTAAATGACTTATCCAGAGTCACTTCCTCAGGACACTTACAATTGTCTGAGGCTGCCTTTGAATTAAGTTTCTCTTTGACTTCAGGGTTGGGACTCTATCCACTGAGCTACCTAGCTATTCATCTGGAGAGTGAATACTGGAGATTAAAGATATAAATTCTAGGATGGCTGTCTCTCTGATTCTGAGGCAAGTTGTTTGTTTGTTAGTTTGGTTGTTTTCCTACAAGGTAATGTGAGAATTAGCTAGAGACTAGGTGAAAATGTGTCATGGTATGAAAGAAATGATTTTGTCATAGAAAGAACATTGCATTTTTCAGAATACCTGTTCTCTAATCCCAAATGTGCTGAGTATGACTTCATGACAATCAGTAAATTATTTACCCATTTTATTTTATTCTAAGTTTCTTTATGTAAAAATGCAGAGGTTGCACCCTTCATACACGCAATAAGATTGAGGGGGGGAAATCAGCTTGCATTTTGCAACTAAACTTGGGAGGGGGTGTTAATTCCAACTCAGAAGACAGAATGCAGGGACACAAAACACACTTATTATAAGCATAAATATTATTCAAAATTAGATTTCAAAAACTTGGTCAATTTCCTTAGACATTATATCCTGTTTACATGATATACAAGATATTAAGGGTTTTAGTTAATAAAGAAGCAAGAGTAGGAATATATGTGTGATTTCATTGATATAGATAAATCCTAGAAAAGGAAACTAAATTGAGCAATTCAGGTTAGCCTCATATGTGTGCATGTGTGAGTCAGGGAAAGAAGAGCGAGAGACAGAGAGAGACAGAGACAGAGAGAGAGAGAGAGAGAGAGAGAGAGAGAGAGAGAGAGAGAGAGAGAGAGAGAGAGACAGAGAGAGAGAGACAACAGAAGGCAAAGTTTCATTGGCAAGATGACAAATTTGGCTTTTGATGATGTTAAGTTTGATAATCTATTAGGGCAACCATATAGAGAGAAGCAATATGAAGTTTTAAATGCAAAACTAGAATTCAAGGGGGAAGCTGAAGTGAGAGGATTTGATAGATACATCGATACATACACACATACATAGCTACATAGAGATAGGTATAGGTATAAATTATCTGTGTAGAGCTCACTGACTGGACTACTGATAGGAGTAGATGAGAGGTCACCAAGGAAAAGAATACACTTGACATTGCCAAATGCTTTAGATATCAAAAAGAATAAAAGTTTATTTTTGTTTTTGTTTTTGTTTTTAAGTCCACTGGGTTGGATAATTAAGAGATCATTAGAGAATATGGAGGGAATGGATGTTGGGGATGGAAGTATATTAGATTAGCTTGAAATATGAGTGTGTAAGGAAAGGGAGAGTTAAAGGTGGCCAGATGTTTTTTCTAGAGATAAGGAATAGAGAAAGATCTTGAGTAATTTGAAATCAAATTAAATTTGTTTTGATTTTGATATACTTTAAACTTTAGAAATGAGCTTACAGACTTAGAAAGGTTAGAGAGGTACTCAATAGGAAAAAAGATTGTTTCCTTTTTCTAGATTTTTTTCTCTTCTCAAATATCACCATATTTTTTTCATCCCATGTAATCCTGACTCTGTTATTTTTGTTCCATGATATATATTATCCTCTCCATATAAGTAGATTATAATATATTCCTTTGGGACAAGGATTATGTCTTTATTTTCCTTACATATAGCACAATGCAACTTTTCTTCATTGTTATTTTTTTTTCTTTAGTTTGGCTAATCTTTCATTTGACTAAAAGAATTCCTTGTTAGCTAGTAGTAATCATGCAATTATAACTTAAGTTTTAGGATATTGTGTAGAAGAGAATAGACAAAGAAATTGCAAAATAGATTTAAATGTTGAAAGAGTATATATTTGAGAGGAATATCTATCTTGTTTTCTATTTTCTAGTTGCCATTTGAGAAAAATCAATAGTTGCCTTTTAATGAAGGATTCTTCTCATTATAGAAAAATTACAAACTCAGGATAAACTTTCAATAGTGACTTTCATTTTTTAACATATAACCAAAGTATGTATTCATCGATCTCTCTCATTGGATTTACATATCTTGGTACCGAGGAAAAGAATTCTAATTTCAAGAAAATGTACACTTTATACAATGATGGTATTGAAAAGAATTCTTCAGTGATGATTAAAGTACAAAGAAAGGAATTTAAAGTTTAACAATTTGTTCTTGTGCCTACAATTTCCAAAGTTACATTGACCTAAAGTAGCTGGTCCTGTGTTGGAGAATCAGAAGTAAAATCATGAATAAATTGCATTTCAAAGTGAGCTCAAAATCAAATTTATGCAGAGAGTGGGGATGGCTTTTTCCAGCCATGCTTGTCTAAATGATAAACTCTCTCTTCTTCAATGCTCTCGTAGAACTTTCCCAAATCTGCATTTGTCCATTACTTATTAGGATATTTTAGGATTTTTTTTAGGATAACATAGGCATTTTCCAAGAGACCCAGGAGACCACCCACCTAGATGCCTGGCTTAAAACCACAAATTGAAAGACTCTGTCTAATTATATGAATGCAGAATCGTAGGATTTACACTTGGAAGAGACATGGAAACCATTGGTTTTATCCTTTGTTATGTGGAAATAATAGTATCTTTGTTATCTTTATGATATTGCTACTTAAAGGATATAATGAATGTTAAGAGTTTTCCCATGTTAAAGCGGTTCAATAAAGTCAGTTATTATCTATTTTGAGCCCTCAATTTTAGATGGGGAAACTGAGGCTCTGGAAGTGGAAATATCTTGAATGGTGCTATTTCTTAAGACTAGAGCTACAAATTTGTGAATCCTATGGATAGAGACAGAAGTTAGCAGGCAAACAAAATCTGGGCCAAGACAGAGAGATAAAAACAATGCAGTTTGCCTCTCAGAATCACTGCCTTCAGAGGTTAGCTCAGAAGCCATCTCATTCAAACATTTCCTGAAGTGTTTAGCTATTAACTATCATTTCATGAAATATTTTTTGTATTTATTTAAATTATAACCATTGTTTCCCCCAATAGAATGCAAGCTGCTTGAGGGCAAGGACTGTTTTACTTTTGTCTTCATAGAAAAATTTAGCATGTTGCCTGGCATGGAATAAGAGATTTTGAAAAAATGCTTATTAGTATTATTGCTATTATCATTACGTAATACGTAGAGCACATATAAATAAGAGTAAATAAATCTAGGGAAAAGGGAAGATTTCTTAGTGAAATGAGTTAAAGAGGGAGGCCAAAGAATAATGTTTATTATATTAACTTGATTTTTTTTTTTTGCATAAACCAAATCAGTGCATCCAAAATTTTTAAAAAAGCAGGAAAGTAGGGAAAATATTTTTATCAGGTTTCTCTGATAAATATTTTATTTTTCACATGCTTAGGAAATGGAGCCAAAGTTATAAATATAAGAACAATTTCCCATTTCATAAATTGTCACAAGATGTGAACAGAGAGAAAATGCTTTAATCCACCAACAGTTAGAAAAAGGTGAAATAAAATTGTTCTGAAGTAATAGTTGACAATTAACAGATTCACCAGCATGACAAAAGAGGAAAATTTCAGGTGTTGGAAGGGATGTGAAAAAAATAGGTTACCATAATGGACTGTTGATGTACCTGTGAATTGTGTCAACCATTTTGCCACAGAATTTGGAAAAATGCCCAAAGGGGAGTACAATTTTGAATATCTTTTGACTTAGTCATCTTACCAGTAGATGTATATACACCAAAGGTATCAGAAAAAAAGGACGTGTATTCAATAATTACACACATACACTTAAATATATATAGACACACACTATATATTTATATTTTGTGACGGCAAAGTGAGTGTATGCCCATCAATTGGAGTATGGCTGAACACATTGGAGTATATTATTTTCATGGAATATTATTGATTGTGCTATAGGAAATTATGCAGTAGATCATTTCAGAGAAGTTTGAAAGACTGATGAGTTGATGAAAAGGGAAGTAGGTCAACAATGTATGCAGTAACAGCTATCTTATAATGACAATCAGCTGTGAATGATTAAGATCAATACAATGATCCAGGGCAATTCCAAAGATGAAAAGTGTTATCCAAATCCTGAGAAAGAATTAGTAGAGATTGAAATTACTTTTTAAAAACTTTCTTTAGTTTTCTTTTTTCTTTTGCAACATGAACAATGTGGAATCGCACTTTGCCTGACTTCATTTTTAAAATCGATATTACATTTCTTGCTTCTCAGTGGGTAGGGAAGGGGCAGAAGAGAAAGAAAATTTGGAACTGAAAATATAACTTTAAGGAGAATAAAATTCAATTGAATTTAAAAAAATAAAATGTAGCATTTTGACAATAATGTGGAGGTAGTATTATAGAGGGAAGAGAATTGATTTCAGAAGATAAAGGAGGTCCTTGTTGCAATAGGCTAACAAAGAGGAAATGAAGATCTCAACTAGGGTAGAGATAGGAGCAAGATTCAAGGGATGGATTGTGAAATGTGGAAAAAAAATTAATAAGACTTTGTAACTAATAGAGTTTGGTGTGGGAAGGGGAAGAGTCCAGAAGTAAAGATAATTCAAGGGTTTTTTTTTTGTTTGTTTGTTTGTTTTTGCAATCTTGAGCTTAAGATATTCTTGAAAAAATTAGTTTGAATTTGTTTTAGGCAGTTGGAGATATGTGATTTGAGCTGAACAGAACACAAAATGAGCAGATCTGAGAGGCGTCTGAATATAGAAATGATTCAAACCCATGGGAGGACAGTATGGGGGGGGGGAAGAGAAGTCTCAGGCTTGATTGTGGAGATATGTATCCACAGTTAGGGGTTCCGAATTTAGATTATGATACCGACTGAGGAAGGAAAGGAGCCTGAGAAGGTAAAGTCAAATAAGTAAAGGGAAAAGGAATAAAGGTCCCCAAAAATGAGAGAGGGTAGTTTATCTAAGGGAGTGAAGTAATCAATAGAGTCAATACTGCAGAGAAGACATGGAATGTAAGCACTAAGAAATTATAATTGAAAGATTATTGAGAACATTGTAGAGTAATTTCAGCTGAGTGATAAGGTTGGAAGCTGGAATAAATGGAATTAAGAAGTAGATTGAGAGTATCCTGGGAGGTAACAATTGTAAAGATTTTTTTTTTTTTTGCTCTAGAAGGTTGGCAATGAAAACAGGGAAGATTTTAAATGGTTTATGGTTTACAAAAGGCAAGTCCTTTGAGGAAAGGGCCTGTTTCAGTTCTGGCTTTGTCTACGCAAGATCTTCCACAGTTCATGGAAGAAATTATATGCTTAGTATACAATTCTTGACTACTGATGATAGATAGCTTTAGAAGGGGTAGATGGGAATCTCCCAAACTTATAAGGATTCATGTTCTCAGCCATGTAGCGTCTCCTTCCACTTATCTAGAAATAGCAAATCTGTCTTCCCCTCATTATGGAATATTCTTTTCATAAATAATAGCTTTTTATTTTAAAAATATATGCAAAGATAGTTTTTAGTATTCACAAAATTTTGTGTTTCAAGATTTTCTCCCTTATCACTCTCCTCTAGATAAGAAGAAATCCAAAATAGGTTAAATAAATGCATTTCTTCTAACTGTATTTCCACATTTATCATGCTGCACAAGAAAAACCAAATCCAAAAAGAAAAAAATGAGAAAGAAAAAAAAAAAGCAAGTAAACTACAAAAAAGCTAAAAATATCATGTTGTGATGCACATTCGGTCCTCATAATTTTCTCTCTGGCTGCAGATGGCTCTTTCCATTTTAAGTCCATTGGAATTGGCCTGAATCACTTCATTGTTGAAAAGAGCCACGTCCATCACAGTTGATTGTCACCGTCTTGTTGTTGCCATGTACAATGATCTCCTGGTTCTGCTCATTTCACTTATCATCAGTTTATGGAAGTCTCTCCAGGCCTCTCTGAAATCATCCTGCTGATTGTTTCTTATAGAACAATAATAAACCATAATATTCATATACCATCACTTATTCAGCTACTCCCCAAGTGATGGGCATCCACTCAGTTTCCAGTTCTTTGCCACTGCAAAAACAGCTGCTACAAACATTTTTTGGTAGAGATAGGAGCAAGATTCAAGGGATGGATTGTGAAATGTGGAAAAAGAATTAATAAGACTTTGTAACTAATAGGGTTTGGTGTGGAAAGGGGAAGAGTCAAGAAGTAAAGATAATTCAAGGGGTTTTTTGTTTGTTTGTTTGTTTTTGCAATCGAGCTTAAGATATGACTCCTTTTCCCTTTTTTATGTTCCCTATGGGATACAGGCCCAGGTAGAGTCATTGATGGATCAAAGGGATGGTAGCCTTTTGGGTATAATTCCAAATTGCTCAAATCAGTTCACAACTCCACTAACAATGTATTACTGTTGGAGTTTTTCTATATCCTCTCAAATTACTGTTTTGTTTTTTTTTTCTTGTCATCTTAGCCAATTTCGAGAAGTATGTAGCAGTACCTCAGAATTGTCTTAATTTGTATTTCTCTAATAAATAGTGATTTAAAGATACTAAAAAGTTATAATTTCTTTGCCAGAAAATTATCTGTTCATATCTTTGACCACTGGAAAATAGCTTGTAGCCATACAAATTTGAGTCAATTTTCTATATATTTTAGAAATGAGGCCTTTATTAGAACCTATGGAATTAAAGAGTTTTCTTCAGTTTTCTGTTTCCCTTTTAATCTTATGTGCACTGGTTTTGTTTTTACCAAAACATTTAATGTAATATAATCAGTATTAGCCATTTTAAATTTCATACTGCGCTCTAGTTCTTCTTTGGCCACAAATTTCTTCCTTTTCCATAGATCTGAGGTAAACTACCCTTTGTCATTTTATCTAGTTTACAGTATCACCCTTTATGTCTACGTCATGAACTCATGTAGACCTAATCTTGCTTTAAGGTATCGTGTTGGTCAATGCTTAGTTTCTGGCTTAATATTTTCTCCAATTTTCTAAGAAATTTTTGTCAAATTTTTCTTTTTCAAATAAGGAATTCTTATCCCAGAAAGGGTGGTCTTTGGGTTTATCACACATTACTATAGTCTTGTGAACTATATTATTATTGTGTCTTGTGAGCCTAACGTATTCCACTGAATAACTACTACATTTCTTAGGCAGTACCAAATGGTTTTGATGATCACTTCTTTATTATATAATTTTTGATGTGGCACAGCTAGACCACCTTCATTTGCATTTCTTTTCATTAATTTTATTGAAAGTCTTGACCTTTTGTTGTTCCAGATGAATTGTGTTATTATAATTTTTAGCTCTGTAGTTTCTACTCAGTTTGATTGTTATGGCAATGAATAAGCAAACTGATTTAGGTAGAATTGTATGATATTAGCTCGGTCTATCCATGAGCATTTGATATTTTTTCAATTGATTAGATTTGACTGTTTGCGTGGAAAGCATTTTATAATTATGTTCATATAGTTCCTGACTTTGCCTTGCCAGATAAATTCCCAAATATTTTGTTATTGACAGTTATTTAAAATGAAATCTCTGTTTGTATCTATTGCTGCTGGACATTGTTGGTAATGTATAGAAATGCTAATGATTTATGTGGATTTATTTTATATCCTGTAACTGCTCGATTTACTCATGGTTTCTAGTAGTTTTTAGTGTCAAGAGAGGAGTCAATTATCTGAGAGCCTCGACAGCTGTGGATCATGACATCTGAAGGAGTTGCAAGGCAGTCTTTGCTGACACAGGTGTTGCTTGTGGATTAGGAGTGAGATAAATTGGAGGTAGAGGGAGGAGGAGAGAGGTCAGACAACGAAATGACCTCTCAGAGAACAACAACTGCCTCTCCGTCTCCTTGTATCATCCTTTCAGAAGAAGAGATGCAATCTGGATCAGATCTCCAAGAAGAAACTGTCAGATAGTTCCTGTGGATTCCAACATTTTAGTTGGCTGTTTAGGATTCTCTAAGTATATCATTTTATTTCCTCATTATCTACTCTAATGCTTTCAATTTCTTTTTCTTTTCTTATTCTTAAAGTTAACACTTCTAATACAACATTGAATTATAATGGTAGTAGTAAGCAACTTTTTCATGCCTAATCTTATTGGTAATGTCATGGAATATTTTTGGCAGCATTATTTTATAAACCTATGGAATGTATCAACTCCACGCAGAGAATTTCTCTTAGGTCTCTGTTTATTAACAATCTGTTAAGTAACAAGGATTATTTGTTTGTTTTTTTGTTATAGGCACTATGCTCGTCACTAAGGAAGAAAAAGAAAAGCGAAATTGGTGTTCATCCTCAACCAAGTGAACTTTATTTTTTTGTTATAGCTTTTTATTTGCCAGATAAATGCATGGGTAAGTTCTCAGTATTGACTCGTGGAAAAACCTTTTGTTCCAACTTTTCCCCTACTTCCCTCTACCCCTTCCCTAGATGGTAGGTAGACTAATACAAGCTAAACATGTTTAATTTCATGTTAAATACAATATATGTATATATGTCCATACATTTGTTTTACAGCACAAGGAAAAATCAGACTTAGAAATAAGGTGAAAATAACCTGAGAAGGCAATGGAAAATGTAAGCAGACAATAACAGAGGGAATGGAAATGATATGTTGTGGTTCATACTCATTTCCTAGAGTTCTTTGGCTCGGTGTAGCGGGTTCTCTTCATTATTGAACAAGTGGAACTGAGTTGGCTCATATCATTTAAGAGAGCCAAGTCCATCAGAATCGGTCATCATATAATGTAATGTTCTTTGTTTCCATTTTCTTTAGAGGTCTTTGGGAGAAGCCTTCTTTTCAGTTCAGTAATCACCTAAGGGTAACCAGGTATTTAAGTCTAAATTCTTTATTATCTCTTTCAAAGTCTTATCTCCTTTCCTGGGGCTTGATTAGCTTTCTTAAAAGCCTTCCGGAGTCTTGTTTTCAGTGGAGAAATTGAGGAAGAGAGCCTGCCACCAAGGTGGTGGGAGATGGGATGAAGGAATCTGAGTCCAAGGGCTTGTGTTTCAGGCTCCAGTCTTGCCTTAAACTTTGTTTTCAAGCCTCTCGGTCCCCCCAGGAGAGTGCTCGGGAGCCTGACTGAAAATAGAACGAATCTCTCTCTCCCCCTCTCTGAGAGGTTAAGCTCTTGCCACTAGTTCTTTTGTCTTCTCTGCCTCTTTACCTGGCTGTTCCAGCTTATATGCTCTCGTTATAACTGTGAATCTTGTAGAACTATATTGAGTAATAAGTACATGTACTGAACTAGAGAACTATTAAGCACCATGCTAAAGTAGATAACTCAGTAAACTTCAGAAGGCAATGTTTAACACCTTGTAAGAATCCTTGTTTCAGAGTTCTGGCCCATAACAGTACAGCATTGTTGAAATATATAATCGTCTTCTGGTCCTGCTCATTTCACTCGGCTTCAGTTCATGTAAGTCTCTCCAGGCCTTTCTGAAATCATCCTGTTGGTTATTTCTTAGAGAATGTTAATATTCCATTATACTTATATACCACAATTTATTGAGCCATGCTCCAATTGATGTGCATCTATTCAATTTCCAGTTTCTAGCAACTATTTTTTCTGTATTGTCTTTTATTTAATGTATTTTTTTTTCCTTTTCTTTTTCTTCTACTACTTTTTAATTAGGTGAGAGAAGTTTGTCTTAACCGAATATGTGTAACAGTTCTTCTTTGAACATTATCTGGTAAGAATAAGATTCACACAATGTTTCTCCCTCTCCCTTAATTTTCTCAGATATAACAGGATTACTTTGTATCTTTGTGGGAAGTGATTTCCCTATTTTTATTTCCCCTTTTCTGATACAATCTTCTGTTTCTACTTCCCTTTTTTAAAAATATTATAACAGTAAAATGAAGTTATACACACATACTTTATGTCCATAATGGAAATTCAGTTCTCAAGAGTTCTTTTTTATCTTTTATGCTTCTAGTGAGTAGTATATTTGGAGGTCATATTTTTCTAGGTCAATATTTTGTTTCTCTTTGGTTTATTCATTAGGAATGAATGAAATTCACCTGTTTTACTCAATGTCCATCTTAAATGCAAGAAAATTCTCGGCTTAGCTGAGTACTTCATTCTTGGCTGCATTCCCAATTCTTTTGCTTTATAGAATATCATATTCCAGGCCCTTCAATCCTTTAATGTGGAAGGTACTAGATTCTGAGTGATCCTTACTGTGACGCCTTGGTAGTTGAATTTTTTTTTTTTTTTTCTGTCTCTTTGCAATCTTTTTTTTTCCTTTAGTCTAATAGCTCTGAAATTCAGTCACAAGATTCCTTGCAGTTTTTATTTTGGAGTCTCTTTCAGGTATTTGACTTCTCTTAATGTCTATTTTACCTTCTGATTCTATTACCTCTAGGGAGTTCTGTTTGATTTTCAGTAAAATAGTGTCTAGGCTCACTTTTTTTTTTTTTTTTTTTTTTCCCATCATCATGATTTTCAGGAAATCTAATAGTCCTCAGATTATCTCTTCTAGATCTATTTTCCAGGTCTGTTTTTTTCCAACCACATATTCCAAGTAGATACCTCAATGAGTTGTTCATTTCTATTTGTTCAGTTCTGATTTTTAATGAGTTGTTTTCTTTTTTCAATTAACAAATCCTAATTTTTTGGGAGTTCTTTATATTTTACAACTCATAAAATCTGTTTCCCTGGGAATTGTTTACCTTTTCCATCTCATTTCAAGAAGTTAATTTCTTTTCTACTTGATCAAATCTTGGTTTGAATGAGTTCCATGCCTTTTCTATAGGCTCGTGCAGAGCTTCTCTTTCCATTTCCCATTTTTCTTGTAGCTCTTTTAAAATGTTTTCTAATTTCTTCTAGGAGAGCTTTTTGTGATAGGGATCATGTTATATTCTATGTTGGAGCTTTGTGTGAAGATTGAGTGCTATGAGTCTTCTGAGGGTTAGAAATCTGTTCTCCTTCTGAATAGAAGCTATCTATAGTTAGGGTTCATTTTGCTTTTTTACTCATTTTTTTTTTTTTTTTTTAAATAGGACTTGATCTTGGTGATTGAACTGGGGGGGAAAATGAGAAGAAGCCTCACATTATTTGAAAAGCACTTGGATCTTTATTAGTACTTATTTTACCAAGTCCCATTCTTCAGTTGCACATGTAACTCCTATTTTCCTTCCTCTGTGAAACTTTGCCTGGACGTCCCTGTAATAAAGTGCTTTGGGTCAGTTAAACAATATCCACTGAAGTTTCTATTGTGGGCCATACAGTGTATTATGCAGGATTGATGCAAAGATCATCAAACGTATGTTCCCATACATAGACCTTGAGACCATGATGGTGGTATGCACACGATAGATGGGTAAGGAAATGATTAATCAATTTGGAATCTCAGAACCTGGTTATAAAACCCAA